>NC_056750.1:470026134-470293634 GCF_019279795.1 Protopterus annectens
CTTGCCTTTAAGAAAGCTTTCAGTTTGCTTCATGGAAATCTTTAATCTTCATTAAAGCAGAATGGATGACAAAAGCCATGAAGCATTTGCAGAGTATGTGTTTCATAAGAAATATATGAACGCTACTCACAACTGCTTCATAAAGCCACGGGAATGAGATTGTCACGTATACCAGAGTCTGTACTTGTGTTACATGATTTTTATAAGGTATTTAACTTTAAAAGTGAACTGTAGGACAGATGCACAGAATCTAATATCCTAAGAGGTGCACTTACATTAATTTCACAGAGTCTGCATTGCAATAATAGCACTTTCTTACTCTTCTCATGGCAAAAGTTTTCTATTGCTCTTGGAGTTGCGGAAGGAAGGATAACACTGAGAGGAAGCTGGCAGTCTAAGTAACTCGCTGAAGGGAAAGAACTCCTCTACATGATTTATCAGTTTTGCAAATGGTACATTTTAAAAATAGCTATCTCTATACATAGTCATTCAATGTAGCACCTAACAGTTTCTTTATACCCCTATTACTACAGTTAGTTACCTAAGAAGTTATTTTGCAAGATTTAAATATTTTCTAGTGTGTGTGTGTGTGTGTGTGTGTGTGTGTGTGTGTGTGTGTGTGTGTGTGTGTGTGAGAATTTATACTTATATACACACATTTTTGTGTGTATGTGAAGGTTGGGTGTCCAGTACTCTTTATCATGGGTGTAGGACCCAATATTCTAAATCTAAAGTTCTACAAAATTAAAGTGTGACTTTGCTACCATAACAGGGAACTGTGAAACTCAATCCAATTTTTAAGCTGTTTTGGAGGGGAACTTCATACCTTGACATGAGAAGCTGTGGTCTCCACTCCTTGCTAATCTTGTATACCAATTCCAAGATCACTTTACCTTACATACCCTTGAGAGACCACAATCTTGCAATATAAATTTACACACACACACACACACACACATATATATATATATATATATATATATATATATATATATACACACACATATATATATATATATATATATATATATATATATATATATATATATATATATATATATATATATATATATATATATATATGGGATCCAATCACTACAACAAATTTACGTTTCAATGAAACGGAAATTCGCAAGTGCACTTTTGTGGGAAGATTAAAATAAGAAAAAAAAATAACATAAGTAGTTATAAAAACATGCAGTTTGCATGTCATCTTAGTTGTACATCAATGTTTAGTGTTGATGTACAACTAAGCAAACTAGTGCTGAGATTGTGGTACAGTGGGGATAAGGGAATATTCTCTTTTCCAAACTGTAGTGCGATCTTGGGAGGTTGTGGGGGAGCAGGGGGCCATGCCCCCCTGCAAAAGATTTTTTTTGTGTGTTTTTTGTTTCGGATCTGGATCCGGTAACTATACTTCAGTGAAAGTGCAGTTTCGTTGATGTGCACTTTCACTGAAGTGGGGATCTACTTTTCTTTTTCAAACAAGTGTAATTTTGATGAAGAAAAGTAGATCCATATATATATATATATATATATATATATATATATATATATATATATATGGGTCTATATTAGAACACCGAACTTTCAAAATTTTGAGTGTTCTAATATTGAACCCTATTAATCGAAAATTTAAAACATCGAACATACAGAAAAAATTAGCTGTTCCAAAACACATACAGACAAGCACACCAAACAAACAGCAATCCACACACATACACCTAAACTCTTACACCTAACCCTACACTAAACTATACATACACCACTAACTATCCACTTACCTTAACCCAAACCCTAACCCTAAGGTCCGTCACTATCGCACAGTCACCTCACCCACGCCCTAACCCTAACTCACCTACCCCACCCTAACCCTCATGTCCACACAATCACACACTTACCTGACCCACGCCCTAACCCTAACTCACCTAACCCACCCTAACCCTCATGTCCACACAATCGCACACTTACCAGAACCCAACCCGTAACTTTCCACCACAGCTCTGAAAATACCGAAGCAACAGAAACGGACAACTGAATTCTTTCCCTAGGAAAAAATTTGGTTTTCTGTTTCTTTGATATTTTCAACAGGTCGATATTAGAACATTCAAAATTTTGAAAGTTCAGTGTTCTAATATAGACCCATATATATATATATATATATATATATATATATATATATATATATATATATATATATATATATATATATGTATGTGTGTGTGTGTCTGTGTGTATACCTATATATCTATCTATATCAATCTATATCTATCTGTCTATAACAATCTATATCTGTCTATTTATATATCTATATCTCTCTCTCTCTCTCTATATATATATATATATATATATATATATATATATATATATATATACATATACATATATAAAATGTGTTCACAGTTACATTTTTCCTTTTTAAAAAATCACAGTTATGATCCTCAAATTTTCAATAGTCATCCTTATAGGAGAATATGTGAAGATGTAAATCTATAATAGGAATGGAACGATGCATCTCCATACAGAATGAATAAAATAATAATATATCGCTAAAAGAGAAGGAAAACAAAAGTTATGTACTTACCATTATGACAGATATGTGCTGTTGCATTTTTGTCTGGTTCAGTGTTTGGGTTGTCTTCTTCTAGAGCTGTGGAATCAAGGCTCTGATTCCTTACTTACCCATAACTCCCTTCTCTCCACTCAGATTGAGAATGTGGACTTAATCCAAATTATGGATCTATTCCTGAAAAAATATAGAAATCAGTAGGTGCCAAAGAGTAATAGGCTTTCTACTACCCCAGTAATAATGACAGGATTCTAAAAACATCAGGGTCTTAGTCAAGATCAGCCCGAACACCAGAAATTGCAGATGACAATTTGGAAGGGGGATGGAGGGAAGGATGTTGAATCAGATGAAAATGAGACAACACATATCTATCATTATGGTAACTACACAACTTTCATATCCGATGTTGTTTATTTTCATCCAACTCAAAGTTTAGATGGATTCCCAAGCTGATAACAGGATACCTGGGTGGTATCAAGGAAGGAATTTCCTGAGTATAGTGGAGCCAAAAGAAGAACATGCTCTGGATTGCACATCCATTTTGTAATGAGATATAAATGTGTGAACTGTGGACCATGTTGCTGCAGCACAAATGTCATGAATGAGAGCTCTCCTCATGAATGCTGTGGAGGTAGCCTTTGATCTCATGGAGAAAGCTTTTGGTTTTATATGTTGGGGTAAACCCCTGCTAGTTTATACAAGGTAATGCAGTTTGACAGCCATTTAGAAATCATGACCATTGATATATCTCTTCCCAATGGTACTTTAGAAAAGGATAGAAACAGTCAATTTGACTTTCTTATTTCCTTTGTATGGTCTAAGTAGAATGTGAGCTGTCTGCGAGCATCTAGTGTGTGCAGAAGATATATCAGTTTGTTTGAGAAACTGGGAACAAAGATTGACAAACCAATAGATTGATTCAAATTTCTTTGGATGTCACCTTTGGAAGAAAGGAAACATTTGTTCTCATTGTTAATCTAGCTTTGTGGAATATGTGATAAGGTGGTTTACCTGATAATGCTTGTAGTTCAGAAATCCATCTAGCAGATGTGATTGCAACTAGTAAAAATGGTCTTCCAAGAGAGATACTTAGGTTGCTGGTCAAAATGTTTCTGAGTTAGGGATTTAAGCTAGACCATGAGGTCCCATGTGGGAAATGGATCTCTGATTGGAGTTCTTAGCAGAAATGTTCCCTTAAGCAAAGCTCTGAATATTTTATAAGAGGCAACACAGGTGTCATTAAGCTCTATGTGAAAATTTGAGATGGTAACCATTTGTACTTCAATAGTACAAAAACTAGATCCTTGTTTAAAGGGTTCTGATAGAAAGTCCACAATCAATGGTAGACATGTGGAAAAAGGATCCAAACCCCTTGATAAAGCACAGATAGAAAACCTTTTTAGCTTACTCTGTTAAATCTTTTTGGTTGACTGTATTTGTGAGGAAGAAATAATGTGAATCTGGAAAAAACATGCAGTCAACTTTAGGCTGAAGATCCAGCAGAGGCAAGACAGATCGGTGACTTAGAAAATCCGGACTGGGATGCAACACTCAAAGTGGGTGGGTTAAATAAGGCCAAAGGAAGGAGAACCACACCTGCTGGAGCTGGAAGGAAGCAATGAGGATTACTCTGGTCTTGCACCTTATGGCTTTCTGAATGAAGTTTGTCGATAGTGGTATAGGGGGAAAGGTGTAGAAGAGATCTGAGGTCTAAATGTGAACTAGATCATCTCTTGGTGATTGTTCCTGTGGAAGGATTGGGGCAAAGTGACTGTTGGACTTGTTATTCAGATATGAGGCAAAGAGGTTGCAGCAAGGTTGGCCCCAGCAGCTGAAAATGTCTATTGCCACTGTCTGTTTGAGAGACCACCTGTGAGACTATAGGATCGACCTCCACAGCTTGTCCACTAGTATATTTGATGTCCTGGGTATGTACTTTACTTTCAGAAAAGGACAGAAGGACATCACCCACTGTCACACTCTCATGGACTCCTGGCAAAGTGAGTGTGATCGTGTTCCCCCTGTTTGTTGATGTACTATACCACCGACATATTGTCTGTCTAGATGGATATCACACCATTGGGTAGGCAGTTAGGAAAGGCCTGGAATGCTAGGAGAACCACTTTCATCTCCAAGATACTGATGTGAAGTTTGGCCTCTACAGGTAACCAAGTATCAGTGTTCCTCCCCCGAAAAGGGAAACATCCATGGTCAGTGTGACTCTGAAATTGGAGAGCAAAAAGGTCTCCATTCTGTGAGTGATGGGGAGGTAATCCACCATCTGATATTATCTCTGCATGAGACAAATTTTGGCATGAAGGGGGTGTGACTGTTTGACTGAGAGGACCCACTGCAACACTATCATGTGTACTGCATAAGTAATGGTAGAGGCCATCAAATCTAACCAATGGAGAATCAACTTTGCTTGAAAGAGGAGATGTTGAATTACTTGAGAGGTCATTAGTCTTAAGGACAACACCCTGGCCTCTGGGAGTTTGGCAATTTTTAGTGCTGTTGATATGGCATCATATGAACTCTATCTGCTGTGTGGGAGACAGTTGGCTTTTTGTTTGATTCAATGTGATCTTCAGTCAATCTGTAAGATGGTGCAAGTGTGCCTGTTGTACCATTAGATCCCTGGAAGCAGCAGTTAGGAACCAATCATCTAGATATGGGAAGATCTGGATCCCTTGCAGTTAGAGGTGAGCTACTACCACTGCCATAATCTTGGTGAACACTTGAGGGTTGTAATGAGACCCTTGCAATCTTTTATTTTATCTTATTTTATTTTAGTTTTATTTATTCTTTGCTGACTAGGTTATTTTTCAGGGAAAACCCCGGGTAGTATTTATACTACTGGGAAAATTTGGCCAGAATATCAGGAAACTTCCTTTACTCTTTTCTATAAATGCAGTACAATCATTTGCATCCATCTCAAGCAGCTTAGCATCACATCTACAGGACGACACAATCAGGAGTGCAGCAACAGCCTTATGTTTCACTGGATTGTCAGCAATTCATCAACCTGGTGTGAGAATAGAACCCACAGCCTTCTGCACCAAAGTAAAGTGTGCTACCTATTGAGCCCCTGAAAAATCTAACCTCTGGTGAACTGCTACAACAAACGTGCAATTGAGGAACACACTAGGGCAATGCTAAGACTGAAAGGGAGTGTCCTGAAATGGTAAAAGCAGGCTTGTACACAGAAGCATAAGTACTTTTTGACTCCTTCATAATTCTGATGTGTAAGATGACATTTTGGAGGTTTAAAAAAGTATGTTCAGTAACCTTCTGACTTTTATAGAAGGATGTACTGCACTGTGAACATGTAAAATGTTTTCTTAAGAATAAAGATGTTAAGGCCACATAATTTCTTGTCTTTTTGATCATCTGCTGAGAATTTGGAATACAATTTTAACCCCTTTAGGTGTGATGGGACCTCTTGGATGGCACTTTTGTAAACATGCTGAGCATCTTGCTTTTTTGTGGAGAAGTTTTATAAGACATTAGGCAAGGAAAGAGATTGAGGTAGCCTGAAATTGGAAGGGGGTCTTGTGCATTCTGGATCTTAGTGAACTTTTCCACCGTTACACTGTGATGGTGTTCCATGCAAATAGGTGGAGGGAGAAATGGCCTTAAGTGACATGAGATTACACAGCGTGACTGAAATATCATCTTTTATATATCAATATCAGATGCAAGCTGGAGTAAATACATGTCTGATAATCTGCCAAGTTTCATTATATTCCTTTTCTGGAATGGGAAGGTGTATTTCTTTTCAGAATAGTGAATGAAGTATAATTCTGATATTATAGTTGTATTGAACCAATATTACTGAAAAAAGACAGGCTCCAAAATTAGTGCTAAGACTGCAAACTTATTATTCCACACAATCTTGTACCTTGGTTATTCATCTTTTATGGATCTACCTACTTTAATGAATAGCATAATTTTAGGGCTTGTAAACTCAATTATCCAATGTACTTAGTATTAATATACGTTCGAAAGACATGCGTAGAATGGGAGTGCCTTCGCTGAAGGTTGGGCGTTGAGCTGGCACCTCAACACCTGTAAAAAATCTACTGCCAATCATTAGCAGATCGGAGTTCCGCTGTGGCGACCCCTAACTGGGAATAGCCGAAAAAAGAACTTAGTATTAATATAACACATTTGTCAATGCAAAAAAAGTGTTCTTATATGTAAAATAAACACACATAGACATATACAAACATAAAAACACACACTCAGAGTTTTTTTTAAACATTTCGTAAATAATTTAAATTTTTTTTGTATATAACTGCTGCTACATTAATTTCACCATTAAATTCCTTAGGAACTAAAGTGTTCTACCTTAAAATTATTTTTATTTTTAAAGGTAATGAAACTGCTTGTAAACATCCTCCAGTTGGTAAAACAAGTTACAGATTTGTGACTGGGATCAGGGCTGAACAATGATCAAATAAGGGCCGTAGATAGGGTAACTGACCCCCTCCCCTCACCCAATCAATATCCCATTACATCACTTGCCTGTCTCTCTCTCTCTAATTACCATAAAACACTGTTCAAAACTCAGTGTGCATGTGCATACTATTTCCTTCTTTACTTTTACAATGATCAAAGATTTAGATTTAATTTAAAACTTTTACTTAAAAAATTTACAACAAAAACACTACCAGCCATTATCTAAAAGTATCACTCCCATAATGAAAACAGACTTAGTGATGTTAAAACTCACATTTATTGAAAATGCATCTGGCAACCAATGAGCAGGAGATGTGCTGGGATTCATATACAAACAGCATATAATGAATTGCTAATTAGATATGGAGTGGAAATGCATTTTCAAATCCCATTATTACTTATAAAGTAATTTTATAATACATTTGAGTGGTCAGAGTTGCATGTCCAGTGACACAAGATAAGTTGGTAAAGCTAGTTTATCAATGATTGTATTATGTGCTCATTACTGCCTACAGTTTGTAACCTTAGACTGAATTCTTTATAACAATTGCAGTTATGTTATTTTTCTTTTTTTTTTCAAAAACTTTGTATTCCATTTTAAATTTACATAAAGTAGAAAAAGAAAATACAATACTTAAAATTCCAAATTCAACCAACAAATAAAACAATTAAAACTATCTACAAAGTCCATAACAAATACTGACCTTAAACAATAACATTAATATTTTTCTAGTAAGAATTTAAGTTTTTGACAATATAATTTCTTATGAGTGATATTCATAGTTCGACTATATACAGTTTAGTTCTTTGTTACAAACACTTTTTTTAGACAAATAAAATCTGAAAAAGAGATGACATTTTTGTTTTTCCAGTTTATTGCAATTACCTTTTTGGCAATAGCCAGAACAGATCATAAAAGAGACACTTGAGTTCTAGGAATAGGATCTGGAATTGGTACATTAAATAGAAGTAAATAATTCATTATATCATAATTGTCTGATTATAAGGCTTTAGTAATTTTTTTTAATTCTTCCGAAAATGAGACAACCATTTTACATTCCAAAATAATATGCTTCCAGTCTGCTACTAACTGTCCATTGCATTTCTAGCATCTTAAGTTTTTGCTTTTACTAAAGCAGGTTACTTTATCTGGTGTTAAAAAGCTTCTATGTAAAAATCTCCAAGTAAAGATTCTCTAATAATTAGATGATGTGGAATTACTGGCATATTTTACATATCATTTTTTATTAACTTCTGAAAATGCTTCTTTGTTTATTTCAGTAGAATAATTCCAATGAGACACATCAAAGGTCACATACTCAGATCTTGATATTTTGTAAATTTTTAATAAGTATGATTTATTTTTATAAACTTCATTACTGATCTGACAGAAAAATTCTAATATTTTAGGAATGGGTTTAGTATTCATAAATAATGGCATTTGTAGTTCATTATCTACAAATTTCCTAAATGCCTGAATATCCAACCAACTTATTTTATTTATATTATATCTATCTATGAATCTTTCTAAAGTACTTGCTTTATCTTCATCCAAAAACTGAAACCAGAATTTCAAATTATTTTCTTCAAGATTTGTTATTATATTTCATAGGTTCATAGGTGTATACTAGGCTAATGGCCCTGGAGCCTTTACAAGCCTAGCACATAGAAGTGCCTTGGCATCATGCCACCTGACATTAGTTCCCAGTGACTCTATAAAGTACAGCCACTGGAGTGATCCCGGGGTGAACTTTCTATTTCCCATCCACTCATCAAGATTTCTCTTGAAGAGGGCCAGTGAGGTGCTCTGCTTGACATGTATGGGAAGTCTATTCCAGAGCATGGGTAGTCTCTGGGTTATGAATCTGTCCCTCCAGAATGTTCTGTTGATTGTGGTAATGAGGTTGAGGTCTCTGGAGCATGTGGTGTGGAGTAACTGGGATTTCTTTGGATGTAGCATTTCTAACAGAGCTGGGACAAACATGGCTTTGTAAGTCAAACAGAGATTGCCTCTTAGTAGACGATATGAGACAGAGAATATCTGGAGTTTTTTTGAGTCTGTCCATGTACAACATGTGTTTAAGGCCCACAATCCTTTTCGTGAGGTACTTTTGTGGCCTTTCCAGCTGTTGCATGTGTTTCGTGAGGTACATGCCAAATGGGGCATTATACTCAATGATTAGCCTAATGAGGGAAGAGTTGAGAGAGTTGATAGCCTCTTTCTTCCTGGATGCAAAACCCTTGGTAATGAGATGTGCCACATAGAAGGACTTTCTGACCACAGTGGCAATGTGGTGGTTGAAGGAGAGGTTGCTGTCAACCTGTGACCCCAGATCTCTTATAACACCTTCAGTGTTCAGTGGGCTCCCATCAATGTGGTAATTAGTGGGAACTGAGTTTTCCCCAAAGCGGATGATGATGCATTTTTTGGCATTAAGGTTAAGGCCGTGGTTTCGACACCAGTCATTGGTCTTAGTAAGGCCTTTCTGTAGAATTTCTACATCACTTGGGGAGTTAATAGCTCCCAGATTGCAGTCATCTGTGAACTTGGTCAATCAGAGTCCCTCCATGTTGGCCTGGACTTCTGAGAAGTAGATGCCAAACAGGAGAGAACCCAGGACAGATCTCTGTGGAACTCCACTCGTGACTGGTCGGCAGCCTGACTTGGAGCCTGCTACTTTCACACTGTGGGTTCTATCTGTGAGGCAGTTTGAAACCCACCTAGTGATATAGGGGTCGATGCCTAGTTTGGTGAGTTTATCAATAATTCCTGAGTGGGGTATGGTATCAAAGGCCTTGGCAAGATCGAGGTAGGCTGTATAAATTGCCTTGCCCTCATCCACAGCTCTGGTGACTGACTCAAAGAAGACAACCAGGTTGAGCAGGCATGATCTACCTTTCAGAAAACCAAATTGCGTGGGATCTAGAGTTTGGAGATTGTCTATATCCTTGTTAATTAGGTCCATGATGATGCACTCGATAGCCTTACATATCAGACTCATCAGACTAATGGGGCGATAATTCCCAGGGTCTGCAGTCACTACCTCTTTATGGAGAGGGATGACTGTAGCAGTGTGCCATTTGGTAGGGACAAAGCTTGAGGTGAGGCTGCGATTGAACAGGTCACACAGATGTGGTGCCAGCTCAATTTGTAGTTCATGCAGAACACATCCAGAGATATTGTCGGGTCCCATGGAAGCTGTATTCTTGGCCTGAAGAATGCAGTTTTAACCTGTGCTGCAGTAATGCTGGGTGCTTGGCATTCTTCCGGTATTGTGATTGGTCCTTTAGGGGGGACAGAGGGGTAAAGTTGGAACTGAATCTGTCAGCCGGTATGTTGGCAATATCTGTTGGCTCAGTACAGGAGGTCAATCTATCAATGAACATGAATTAAAATCAACAATTAGTCTTCCTAAGAAGACAGTCATCCATAAAAGATGTGTATATCAAGACAAGTTAAAAAAAGATAGCATATATATATATATATATATATATATATATATATATATATATATATATAAGCAAAAAACTATTTCTTCTTCACTTTTTGTTGCTTAGTTTCTAGGACCAGTTTTAATGTGACTTGTTTGTTGAGGCCTGGATGTTTATCTGCTTCTAGTCGGATAATACATTCATATTCCTTTGTGTCTATATTGTTAATTGCATCACCAAGTCTTGCATTTGGATAAATAACATGTATAACCTGGATATTGCCATGGAGATTTTTGATATAACTATAGAAGGCTTTGTGGTTGTTTTTTGTGTCTGCCGCAATTCTGCCTTCACAGCTGGCTTTAGAGGTTTTGATGAGGGATCTCAACTTTTTGTTGAGGCTAATAAGGGAGTTTTTCCAGTCTTGAGACTTCACCTTTTTCTGCAACAGTTTCTACCTTCTGTTGTAGAGTTTATTAATGGCAAGTGACCACCAGATTGTCTTCCATTAAATGATGCTAAAGAACCAATAGTATGAGATGTAGGAAACAACAAGAACTGTAATTGCGTAATCACATACTTACTGTTACTTTTTTATTTTTATTAGCAATATCTATTAATGATAATAGCCTTATATTATCTTGTACCTTTCTTCTTAATATGAAACCAGTTTGAGCTTCATTTAATAGGTTTGGTATTATAGTATTTAATCTTTTTGCCATTATGGTCATTAAAATTTTATGGTCTACATTTAATAAACAAATAGGGTGATAGAAAGCAAAACATATATGATCTTGTCTGGTTTCAGAATTGGAGATACCATTGAATATTTCCATAAAAGTGGAATATTTACTGAGGTTCCAACTTCATTAAATGCATTTATTAAGATTTTGAATATATTATCTGGGATTATTTTGCATATTTCTGAAATCAAGCCATCTAAACCAGAAGCTTTATTGTTTTTCAGATTTATTTTCTCCTTTAGTTCTCTCATAGTTATAGGTTTATCTAGTCCAGCATTTTGTTCTTTTGATACTTTTCATTTTATATTCTCCTTTAAAAATTATCTGTTATATTGCTATTATCTAATGTTAAATTTCTGTTATTAATTTCTTCACAATGTCTCCTAAAGTCTTCTAAAATCTCTTTGAGATATATTGCTTTTTTTAGATTTACTACCTATGCAATATTCAATTTCTTTAATATGATTTATATTCTTTAAAGCTTTTGATCTGATTTCTAATCTGTGTAGACTTTTTAGGATTTATAGTACAATTCTGCAATTTTAGTTTCTCCATGTTTATTGATATTTTACAATTTAAAACTTCTATGTATTTTTGATTTAACATTTTAAGGTCTATATTAATTTTTTACGCAATGGTTTCAAGTTCATTTTACTGAATCTATTCTTGCTTGAAGGATATTTAATTCATTATCCTATTCTTTCTTTTTTAATAGATACCAATTTTTATTTACCATATATTTAGGCATTTAACGTGTCCCATGAATAACATCTGAAACCTACCCATTATTATTAGTATCGATGAATAACTTTAATTCCTTTAAAAAACATTCTTTAAATCCTTTAATTTTAACAATATAGGCTGGAATCCTTTGCCAAAATATTAATTCATTGGGTTTTAGTTTAATTTTAAAAGTAATAGCATTATGGTCAGACATAGGACAAGATGTTACTGATACTTCATCAACTTTTGAATATAGCCCACTGGATACAAAAACATTATCAATATTTGTTTGGGTGCCAAATCTATATGAATAGTGAGTATAACTCAATGAATTTGTTAACTTTAATTATTGAATATCTCTAAGATTCATTAATTATGTAAAGTTATTTAGCTTTCTAGCAGTAGCTGTTATTTTAGGTTTCTTATCCTTAGTGGTATCATTTTGTGATAATATGCAATTAAAGTTTCCAGCTAATAAGGTTTCACCTTTCACATGTAGTGTTATAAAATCTAGACATTTTTTTCACTACTCTGAAACCAATTCCAGGGATCCAATATATATATTAATAAAGGTATAAACTTTTTTTTTATCAATTTCAAGAACTACTTACCCCATCATACCACTTTTATTAGTATAAAAATCAATTACTTTTTGCATAGCCTGTGTTTTTTTCCAAAGTATTATAGTGTCTCTTCTTTTAACTCTATAATAAGAATCTACAAGTATTACATATTCTTTAGAAATTAATTTGTTTATACCTTTTATTATTAAATGTGTCTCTTGCATAAAAACTATATTTGCTTTGTTCTTTTTAACATATTTACAGTGGATATAAAAAGTGTACACACCTCTGTTAAAATGCCAGGTTTTTGTTATATAAAAAAATTAGATCACAATAAATCATTTCAAAACTTTTCCCACCTTTAATGTGACCTATAACCTGTACAATTCAATTGAAAAAAAAAACAAATCTGTTAGTGGGAAAAATATAAAAAATTAAAAACATAAAATAAGCTGGTTGCATAAGTGGGTCTATATCAGAACATCGAAGTTTTAAAACTTCAAATGTTCTAATATCGACCCCTATTCAGTGAACGCTAAAAATAGCGGAGCTGCAAAACACCAAATTCTTTCCTAGGGAAAGAATTCGGTTGGCCAGTTCTGTCGCTTCACTATTTTCAGCGCTGTGGTGGAAAGTTACGGGTCGGGTTCAGGTAAGTGTGCGATTGTGCGTATGTTAGGGTTAAGGCACAGGCTAGGTGAGTTAGGGTTAGGGCGCGGGTTAGGTGAGTGTGCGATAGTGACGGACCTTAGGGTTAGGGTTTGGGTTAAGGTAAGTGGATAGATAGTAATGTATGTACAGTTTAGTGTAGGGTTAGATGCAGGATTTTAAGTGTATGTGTGTGGATTGATGTTGTTTTGGTGTGCTTGTGTTGTGTGTATGTGTTTCGGAATAACAAATTTTTTCCTTGGGAAAAAATTTGATGTTCTGAATGTTCGATATATTGTGGTTTAGATATTTTAGGTTTGATGAAATAGCGTTCGCTATTTTCATCTTTCGATAGTGTGATATAAACGCGCATAAGTCTGCGCACCCTTAAACTAATACTTTGTTGATGCAACTTTTGCTTTAATTACAGCATTCAATCTTCTTGGGTAGGAATCTATCAGTATGACACATCTTGACTTGGCCATATTTGCCCACTCTTCCTTGCAAAAGTGCTCCAAATCTGTCAGATTGCGATGGCATCTCTTGTGCACAGGCCTCTTCAGGTCACCCTACAGATTTTTTATATGCAACTTGGTTCTGAACCCCCAAACAGGCAAAATTTTTCTCCTTAACAGCTGGCAATATTAATAAAAGCTTATATTCAACTGAAGAATAATGCTCACTACTATCGGTCTTGGGTTAAACTTTTAAAAACATCAGTGGATAAGTAGAACATTCACAAGGACTATGGATGCAATACAAAGTTTACTGATGTAATCCTATAACATTTTATAACACTTATACTTCAGTTTAAACATATATACATAAAGAATTATATTTTTTGCATATTTTTTGAAGAAATAATAAATAAAATCACCCCCTGTCCAGCAACAGCCATATAATAAAATGGATTAAATCACTATTCTGTATCTAAGTAGAGCTCACTGCCACTTATATTTTTTCTAATTACTGAAAGCTTCTTAATATTTTAGCATTTAAATGTATACTTATTTTTTATTCTAAAATGGATGTATGCATATCTATAAAGAAATGAGGCATATACTTTATTTTACTATGGTTTTCTAATAAGTACTAATTTATCACAAAGACAGATAATATTGAACTGAGTGTCACTGTATTTGTTTATACTAATATTTTCTTAACTTGAATAAATGTAAAGGTATTATGACCTTCTGTGACAGCTGAAATAATAATTTTGTTTTAAATGCTGTGCTTGACAGTGATATAAGTGATTAGAACAGATCTAGAGAAAAAGAAAAGATTAATTGTTACTTTCCTTTAAATTTTTTGCTGCTACTACTTCCTTTTGTTGACCATCCATTCCTTGGCATGTGTCTTTTTAAACTCACTAAAGACCCGTCCATTTCTTCTTGGTTATCTAGGAGTTTATTTTGTTGAGCATAGTCCAATACTTCATCCAATGAGTTGAATATCTTTGTCCTCAAGATAAAAACATCTTTATTCTCGCAGGAAATAGGATTTAAGCCTTAATGTTTGATTTCTTGAGTCTTTTAATTAATGGTACACAGGTTTTCCTCAGACATTACTGTACAAGTATAATCATTATTAAACCTAATTGTTTTGCCAATACAAGTTACTGGAGAGTTTGACCACACTGTTTTCAATATCAAATCATTATCCTGTGTAGAAAGGAATCTGTCAATAATAGATCTTTGTGAGTTTTTGTTGTGATATTTGGAAAAGATCTATGTGTGCTTTCAATTCCAAAAGAAAGTGCTTCAGGCAAATTCAGGATTTTTGGTAACCAAGTATCCAGGAATTGTATCATGTTGTTTCCTTCTTTTTCAGGTACACCACATATTATTATATTTTCTCTTCTGGACCTGCTTTCAAGATCATTTATTTTGTCCAAAAGAGTAGTGTTTTGTTTTAGCAGGAACTCCACTTTGGTTTCATTTTCATTTAACCTGCCATTCACATCATTTAGTGATTCCTCTACAGATGTGATTTGATCTGAATGTTTTTTCATTATTTCATTCAGCAAGTCAATTTGTCTCTTATTTTCTTGTTTTATTGTATCAGTCTTGTTCTCCTGTCTGTCTATTTTGACTGATATCGCCTGCACACTAGCAACAAGAGTGCAATTCTTTCTTCATTCCATTTTCTTGTGAGGAAGCTTTAAGATGACTCATGATTGCATTTACTTAATTGGCTACTTTCGTATTAATACAACCAGGAGACAAATGTTTCAGAGTCGTATGTATGGCTCGGTAAACCTAGTGAATGCAAACTTTTTAAACTCTTCCTTTTCTGAGATTTTTGACGTATTCCATACACTTCAGATGTGAATTTTGCTGCTGCTTTTGGAATGGTAACCCACCTAAGAGGTGTCTGGGATAGAATGACAGCAGTATTCTTAGCCGTGGAGAAATATAGTAATTAGTGGCATAGGTGAAACCATTGGACTTGTTTTATGAATGCCAGAAAATGTGTATCTTTGCTGTTTTTTGTGCTGTAAGAAGTAGTATATATATATATATATATATATATATATATAGGCCTGCATGAGTGGGCCGCTCAGTACCATTTTACCAGGCCACCCTGTAAGTCAGGCACACTGGCATGATGGTTTGGTTAGGTATGTAAGGTAGACTTAACAGAGCATTTTTGCCTTTCTTTGGCATCTGTCAAAAATTGTGACTTACAGAAGAAGCCATTGTGTAATTGTTTTCATAGGCTAGGTTTACTGAGCCATACATATGACTCTGAAGCATTTGTCTGATGGTTGCATTAATGCACTGTTGCTAGCTGCTACTGTCATTATTTTTCTTGTTAGTAAATGTGCTTTAGGAGATCCTATGTGCCTTTAGTCATCCTTTGGTTACAGTTAGAGCCTTTAGAAGGCACTCCTGCTTATACATACAGCCCTTTTCTCCAGGTTGTGTTAATACATAATTACCCTTAATTGAACTTCTGACAGGATTAAATTAATATATAGACTTCAAAACTCTGTTTTTCTGCTGAATTTTCTTCAACCTCTATTTCTTGTTATAAATATTATTGTTTTGAATGTTATTTTTTGTTAGAAATTTAAAAAATCCTGTCAAAAAGAATGAACCGAGCCAGAGCAGGATTTTTATACTGTTAACTGCTTGCCATCCTGGCCATGCCCCATCATATTATTGTTCTGATGGTCTCTTCTTCAGATAGCAGAAAGGCAAGAAAGCCTCTGTTTGTGATAGTATAAATTACAAGGACAAAGAGTAACAGATCTATAAAAAATAATGTTTTAATGCAGCTATTCTAGTATCACTGAACACATCTTTTTTTTAAGATAACCTATAGGTAATTTTTTGTGTGATTTGCACAGTAGAGCTGAAATGTGAGTTTCCTGATTTAACTGCTGTACATGCTTGTATATGTACTCTGTAACTTGTCTTAGATGCAAATTCAGTGTCTCTGCAAGGCCAAATGTGTCATTGTATACTGTTTTACTAAACATGCACTTCTAGACTGTGTCACATGTTTCTTATTTTAGATAAAGCTTATCTAATAAACTGTTCAAAACATTAAGACCATTTGATGTAAAAAATAAAATGTGTGTCATTTCTTGGGAAAATTATGAATATTTAATTAAAATTAAATGACATCTTTGTAATAATCATAACATTTTAAGACAGCATAAGCCCGACCTATTACAACTGGCCAAAAAAAGGTCAAAGGTTCAGACTGCTAGTTAAGCATTCTTTCAAACTGACAGTATGACAGTTCTGAAATACTTCTCTATTTGCAAATAGGAAAATAGAATTATTGCTGATTATTAAAGAAATAAAATGTCACCTGCTTTTATTATAATGTCAGAGTGTTATTTCTTAATATTATCATTCCCACTACAGTGGTTATGTGAAGGGTTCATGAATTCAAAAAACAAATGTGTAATGCATTTACTAACAGCCTGGAACAACCCATTGAATGTAAGTGTCCCTTTTCAGGACAGCCCTTTTGCAGTGTCCGGTGAAGTAACTTGGTCAGTCACACAGCAGGCAAATGAAGGCTGAGTGAGTGAAATGCTGCAGTACAAGAAGCAGTTCATTAACAGCTCATTGCCTAACTGTCTAAGTGCCAGACAAACTGCTGCAACCCAACACAGTGCAATGTACACCTGTGCCTACAAAAAAAAATCTCAATTAAAAAGTATTAATAGTTAAAACATTAATACTAAACTTGTAGACTCCATGCTATCCAGTTTATTTACACCCAAATAACAAACTGTTAACAAAACAAGGAAACCAAGGATCATGCCTAAGAACATGGCTCATATGAGGATACTCCTATTTACAACAATTGATTCCTTCCTTTATTCTATATCTACACTGGGATATCATAGATATCTGCATAAGATCAAGTGAATGATCAAAAATAATGGCCCGGAAATGTTTCTCAGCTCACTGCAGTTGGAACCATAGAGTGCAAAACATTTCAACTCCTTTCTGCTCTCTCAACTTCTTATCTCAAAAATCAGAGACAAAGACCAAAAATAAGGACAGATTGTATATATTCATCATATATACTTAGTTTCTAGAATATCAAACTTTGCATTAGTTAGCATTTTCAGAATGATACAATGACTGAAACTTATGCCTCTCTTTATTTGGTGACTCCAGATAACAATGGCTTACCAGAAAGCCACAGACTTTATAAGGAACAGGCAAAATACCTCTCAGTTTCTTTACTGAAGAATTATGGACAAAGCCAAAAATAATGAGGGGACAAATTTTGAATATTATTTTATTTTGTTTATGTGTTAACCAGGTAAATTCAGTGGACAAAGTGTTCTTTTTGAGGAGTGAACAAGGAGCACTGTCTTGTTAAGTGATTTGCTTGAAATTACTTATCAAGCATAAGGCAGAAGAAGGATACCAACCTTTGCACTTTTGACTATAGAAATCTGTTCATTAACAGCTCAGAGTCTTAAGTGTCAGCATCTCTAATTCACTTAAAACGATAACAGAACAACAGGTGTTGCATGGCCATGTTTTTCTGGGCAATAAGAACTATGAAATTCTAAAGGCTGATATTATTCACTGACTATAATCCTCTACAACTTATGTGAGAATAAAGGCGCCAAAGATCTGGCAGTTAGTGTAGATGATTAAGGCTTTGAGCTTTTAATGAGATCAGAAGTCATGGGTACTGGGTTTAACTCTTTCCACCTTTAACTGACCACCATGTGACTCTCAGCAAATCACTTAACCAGACAACACTTAAATATGTGCATCTTTATTATTGGCTGACTGCACCAGTTAATAGGTGTGAAGCAGGTTTTATTACACATACGCACGTGCATACATGCGCACACATTCACACACATAAGCATATACATTCATCCATAGATAATTCTGCACAAAATACAATCATCATGTTAGTGTATTGTTTTCTCTGCTTTTCTCATGGTAATGGTTTATTTTCTTTATTCATTTTGTGAATAGTGTATGGCTTATTTATATAGTTTTAGTATACTGGCTCTATGCTTCAATACAGTCTATATTTATGAATTCTCCATAATGAAAATTGTAATATTTTGGGAAACCAAAGCATATTATGAACAATGAAATGAAAATTATATTATCTAGAGATAGTGGTATTGTGCATTTTCTTAGTATTAGGGATGTTTAACAATAAATTTACATGCAACAGGAAGCAACAGTAATAAAAATTATATGCAGATATACAATTATGAATTGCTATAGATTTTAAGGAAAATAAAACAATATGAAGACTATAAGAAATTAGCTAAAAGGATGTGGTTAATGGTTTGACCCAGCAAAAAAAAAACAACAAATATATACAGAGACAGAGAGAGAGTGAGTGGAACATACATGAATTAGAGTCTATTGCAGGGAAGGATCTTAATGGAGTCTGGTCCCTCTGCATCTCTTACAGAAAGAACTGCATTTATACATGACAGAAAAGGAATGGTGCAAAAAGAATAAACCATTCAAATATTTTAAAAGAAGAGAAACTATAAAACAGCTATTAAAATATGACTAGAGGTTGTTACTAAAAAAACTCTACTGAATGGGGGTGAACAACAGTGTTTCATGCAAAATTTATTTATTTATTTTATTTTACATTTGTTGACCAGGAAAGTCCGACTGGAACGAGATCCATTTACAGCAGAGTCCCAGGGAGAAAAGCTCCACATTAGTTAAACAATAATTGCAAGTGGTAATAAGACAAGTTTGTTTGTGTCTTTCGGCTTTTCCTGGTTAGGGGTCACCACAGCGGAACTCCGGTCAGCTAATGATTGGTAGTTGATTTTTACATGCCGAGTTACCAGCCCTGATGCACAACCTTCAACGAAGGTGCGCCCATTCACGCATGTCTCCATGCAGAAGATGCTCTAGCTGAGAATCGAACCGGACAGCGTCTTACTTGAGGCGATAATAAGACAAGTAAAAAAGACAAATCACACAAGAAATAATACATATTTACAATGGATTGTAATGTTTGAATTCACATGGAAAGCAATAGCTGCTGGTCATCATTTGCAATTTTATTGTTGGACATGTTTTACTTAACTTTGAGTAAACAAACAAGATGCCTGAACAGGTGGCTGTACCTGCAACTCCTTTGAATTCTGCAATCACTGTCTTGAAACTGGTTTAACAGGTAGCTCAAGCAGTTAACCTCCAAGCCAGTGCAGACACCAAATCAAACAAAAAGAACAAACACTGAAGTGAGTGGATTTTGATAAAATGAACATTTTCGCTTGTTTTTATCTGAAGAAGCATTGTGTGTGAAAGCTATGTACAGCTTGTTGTTATGTTTTTAATTATTTTATTAAATGCATTCACAACCGTGTTCATCCTTTTGAGACATTTTTCTTTGGTTTCCCTATCCTGAAACTGCGCTTTTGGTACCAGTATGCTGATACTGCCTTGAAGAAGACCTTGCATAAGCACTTGATTACATTTTCAAAATCCAAGTATTACTGCTTCATACAAGACAATCTGAACTTAGACAACATGATGCAGATCTTTAAGAGTGGGAAAAATGAAATCAGGAGAAAGTAATAGTGCAAATAGTTAATATAACTGTAACTAGCCATTTAAAGTTATTTTTGCATTGCCTGAGGTTTGTTCTTTTATTATGTTCTGAGTTTACTCACCCGATTACTGTTTACATGACTTTTCCACAGTTCCCAAAGCTGCACCATTTCCTGAGTTTACCAAGTTTACCACTCTTTCCATTTCCTGAATTCATAACTCTTTTTGCACTGATTAATTGTGTTATCTGTAGTTTCTGGGAGTCATGCTACTTTATTTTGAAGGACAACATCTCATTTTGTCCGAGCAGCTGGAACCAGGTAATCAGGGCTGATGATGTGGCTGTGGCAGAGCAGCAAAGTACATATAATCAATGCTGATTGAAACTGTTTTTTTGTGTGTATGTTTATGGATCCCTCAGCTAGCACCAGGCCCTTGGCAGTTGCCTTGGTTGCCTAGTGCTAGATCCAGCTCTGACCAGAATAGTGGACTGGATACAACTGACTCATTGCAGGGACAGCCTGGGTGAAAATATATTCACAGATAAGAATACAAGTAACTGAATAAACATAGTGTAAGTCGCAAAACAAGCCAGTAAAATAGTATATACATCGGTTTTGTTAATAAGAATAAATCCATCAAAAAGAATAAACTATTATTTCCTTTCCATCATGGCAATCCAAAAATAAACTGACCAGGCTTGCTTACTTTTTATTCCTAACCACTTAAATGCACGTGCTCAGTTATTTATTTTATTCATTTTACATTTGTTGACCGGGTTAGTCCGGCTGAGCTGATAGCCCTTTTTCAGTTGAGATCCGGGGAGAAAAGCTCCACAACATTACATTTAATATTTAACAGTAGACAAAAAATAATTCAAAAAGACTAATGCAGAAATTAAGTAAAAAAAAATACAAAAAGACAAATGCAGAAATTAAGTAAAAAAATATACAATGTAAGTACAAGATTTCAAATTTGATCTAAGTAAAATCAAGTAATATGGAGGGTAAGTAGGTAGTGAGTAGATGTTATTTGCTATGTCTTTAGGTTTGTAAGTTTGGCATTGCCTTAAAAAGGCTCTAAGAGATGGATAAAGTTTTAGTCAATATTCAGAAGCCTAGGGTAGAAAGGTGCTGACCATCCTTTGTAGTTATGTGGTTTGTTAACCATGTCCTCCCATGCTGAAAAATATTGAATTCCCCTGGACAGACACCAGAAACTAAGCCAATTATTGAAAATCATCTTTTGTTTATATTGTGTCATCATCTTTGGTGATGGTAGAATGCTGCTCAAAGCAAGGCACATACCTGCCTGAGACACATACTCAAGAGAGATCAACAATGTCTTTCTTGATACAGTCAAGGGAAGTATGTCTCAGGTCATTAATGCCTGCATGGACAATGATACAATCATACTGGTACCTGGTTAAGTGACTTGAGTGCATGTGTAACTTGCTGAATCCTGGATCCAGATAAGAAACTAACCAGTATCTTCTCCTTGTTCAGTCTAATGAGTGGGGCACCTGTATGTTGTACAATGGAGTCCCCCACAACAAGAATCCTGGGTATTGTGTTTCCTTGCCTTATGGGCTTTACTTTTGGGGTTCCACTCAGTATAGAGTATGTGTAGTGTTTGATGTTGCTTTTGGTAAGTGCTTTAGAGATTGCTGAGGATAGACATTGCAATCTATAGGGTTAGGAAGTCTTTGAGGTTTGGACAGATTGCTTTTTAGTGCCTCAGCATAAGTTCTTCTATGTGTGTGATGGAAACTGTGTGGCAGATATAGTGTATGTGTTCTAGACAACCTTGTTTGTATGCAAGATTTTTGCCTGTCCTGAAATTGTGTATGTGCCTCTCTCAAATATTGTGTTTGTTTCTTTAAGGATTAAATGGTTGACTGTGAACATGAGACAACTGCTACATTGTCTCAGGATGTCCATATCTATCAAACTGGCCACAGAGACATTTGGAAATTGCATATCCATGTTGTCTGGACCTGTATTTGGGTGGGCTACTGTAGACTGTAGGCTGGGTTATACAGAGGTCTCCTTGGATAGTCTCTGGAGTTTGTCACTAAACTAGGTTAGATTGTACTAAGATTTGATAGTAGTGCTGTTTAATATGCAAGCTAGCTGTTCTAAGCTTGTCTTTGCACAATAGCTTTGTTTTAGCCACCCCAAGTTACAGGTCTTAGTTATAAATGTAGTTTTATAGATAACATTTACTTTCTAGGAGTTTGTGTATGTACAAGACATTGCTAGCCTCTTCATGTAAAAACACCAAGAAAGATTGCTTGCAAGTGTAGTGCTACAAGAAAACAACTTTAAATTACCTTGACAAGACAATTTCAAGAATTAGGGACCTTTCTAATGATTTAAAGGCAAAATCAAAAAATAAAGCAGTAGCACTCTAAATAGTTAACTGAAGTGCAAAACAATACAATAAATCTCTTATCTGGCAAGGATGGAGTAGGATTAGCCACTCTTGTGGCATAGAGGGATAAAGCCCTGATAACAGCCCAGCCAACCTGGACTCGATTACTGGCATGTGTGACTCATGCAGCAAAAAGGAAGGGCTAGGTGTGCCCACCTATGGTAGGAGGGAACTTGTTGACATGCTCCCTAAGGGGGAGTTGGCCTTGGATGTAAGCAGTGAGCATGGGGGGGGGGGGTAGTGGGTAGATCATTACAAAAAAATTAAAAATCACCCACTAAGATGGAAGCACAAACAAAATGAGCCTCCATGACACCCTCAGGATCCATGACCAGCCCCAGTGATAATGGAGTAAGTCCAGGTGGGTTGGAGTGTAGCTGGTAGACACAGTGTGGACAGTGGGGACTGGGACAAGTTGGTAAACATGAGGTTCAAAAGGACCAAAAAAAAAAAAAGGATGGAACAGGATTAACTCAGGACCCCTTCAGAGTGTGGTGAGGGCACCAAGCAGATGGGAACTGTTGGAAAATGTGTAGGAGACAATTTGTAGTAAGGGAGGTTTGCTCAAGTGCAATACTGATTTGTCGGGTGGGATATATGGAAAATTATGGGTGGAAAAGTACTTAAACAGATTATACAACAGACAATAACAATAAAAGAGTAGAGGGAAGGACTTTGGAAGTCAGATTACCATAAGGGACAGAAGTCAGAGACACAGCCTTTTAAAAACACAACAAAAGAACGGTGGGGTATTGTGAAAAAAAAATAAAACTGGAGCTCTAGTCCTATGGCTACAATTTCAGAAACATTTAGCTTAATGTTCCATGGAATGTATTCTGTTCTATGGAAACAGACCTAACATTTTAAAGAATGATAATGACCATTTATTGACACAAAAGAATTCATGGACAACAGCTTTACCTTTATTGCAAATAGTTCCTGCCATTTTCTGCCAAATACATCTTTCAGTCTTGACCATCACTAATAATAAGCAGTAGTTAATGCCAGGATTTCTGAAATGGGATATTCAGTTGCCTTCACCCTTGTGAAGGAGCTGTGGGATGGATTCTTATTCAAACAATGATATGTGATGGTGACTCAACTTTTGATCTAGTTAAGCTTATGTACCACCTCTTCTTGTGTCATGGACATAAAACAATTAATACCACATCTGCATGCACCACTTTCTTTGCTCAGAATGGATCAATTCAAGTAAATTAGTACTGGCACACTTCATGTTTTATATAGGAATAGTTCTTGACAATGCATAAGCAGACCTTTTGGATTTTGGAGTATATTCATATGTAAGATAATGATTAAAGCATTTTTTCATTTGCTTCAGTGTGTGTGCTGTAGTTGGATTATGATTAGAAGACAACAGTCATTCAGAAAGCTGTGTCTTCAAAGATTTTGAATTGATTTAAATACCACTTAAAGAAACTTGTGAAAATCTTTAGATTTTTTTTCCTTATGTTTCAAGGGTCAGTGGTAGGGCTGCCACTGTATAGGGGCATCACTTTGCAATTCTCAATATTTCACGGACAAATCCCATAGCTGAGCTCATGTCAAACAGTTTAAGGATGAGTTCAACGACAGTATGTTTGACACCATTTATTAGGCATCCAGGTAAATTATCTGGCCCCATGGAAGTAGTATTTTTGGTTTTAAAGAGAAACTGTCTGCTAGTGTATTTGCTCTGTCTGCTGTGGTGCCATTTTGGATATGTTTCTAAGTTTTCTAATGTAACTAAATTATCCTTGGCTTCAGAAACTAATTTAAGTTCATGATTTGCTTTACTGGCCCTGATAGCTTTTAGTTTCTTACTAATATTATTGATGCAATCTTTAATATGATGCAGTTGAGTTGGAGCTGTTTTTCTCCTCTTGTTACAGAGTTCATTTTTAAGCTCTCGGACCACTAGGGTGGTTTGTTCTTAGAATTCCTATTATATTTCAAGCTGAAGCATCTATCTATGTGGGAATGGAACTCCTTTGTATAAATATCACCTGTACTGGTGTCAAGTCTGGTGATGTTACAAGTCAGTTTGGATAGCTCATCACAGAGTCTGAACAGAATTGTCCATTAGAACTCCTTGAATTCAAAAGTATTGACTGCAGGGTATTAAGAGATTTTGAAAGTGAAGGATATAAGTTTATGGATAGACTTAACTAGGGATGGAGAAACTAGGGGGATGGCAGATGTAGTGGCATTATTAACTGGGACCAGGTCGAGAACATTATGCCCTCTAGTTGGCTTTTGAACTATCTATTAAAAAGAATGTGTATTAAATATGAAAATCACTGGAAATACACAACTTTGAATGTATAGGTGATCCAGTTTATTGAAGGGTAGTTGAAATCTCCCATTATAAAGGCATTTTGGTAACAGATAGTTCCTCAAGTTCACTTAAGAATTGTACATGGTCATCAGGCAACATGGAGGGTGCCTTAGAGCAGGTTATGTATTGATAGCTTATTGTTCAGGGTACATATTTAGATGTTAAAGTCCTTGGCAAATATAGAGATGTCAACACAGTTTCCATCAGACCTGAATGCTTGGAAAGTGTTATACGTATACACCAAAGGGGCATTATGTTCAATAATGGGGAGGATACAACATGAGTAGAGCAGCAGTAAGAAGAACTATCTGACCACAGTGAAGACATGATGATCAAAGGACAGGCAGTCATCTGCAAAGGTACCTACATCTCTAATGATGGTGTCATTCTAAAGGGATGTGCCATCTATGTAATATGATGAGGAAATCATTATTTTGCTAAACTGGCATTTAGTTTGAGACATGGGTCCTTGCACTGGCTGTTTGCAAAGTTCAGCCTATCTTGTAATGCCTTTGCTTTGGTTGTTGTTTGCCTTTATTGGCAAAGCTCACCCAGACTCCGCTACAACTTGCTGTGAGGAAAAGGTTAGTTTGCTTTTTCTTTTCTTGTATTTTGTATTACTTTATTGCTTTCTTCTATTTTGTATATTGTGATTTGTTTTTTACAGTGTGCTTTACTTGTATTCTGCTTTCAATTGCATACTAAAACTAAGAAAGAGACCACCGCTGTGTCTCTTGTAAGTCACACAGAAATTTTTCCCACCCTCCCACTGGTGCTGTTGTGTTCTTAAACTCAACTGTCTTTCTAGTTGCCTGCCCCTTACGTTAATTTGATCACATATCTCCCTCCCTCTCCCCTTTCATTGGCTGTTGTGAGTACACACAAAATTATCATTTTGTGAAATCACTCACCTTCAACTATTTAAATTTATTGGCCATCCCACTATATTACATAGAACCAGAATAAAAAGTGCCCAGCCCCTTTCAGTCTTTCTCTTTTAAAATTGGAGGCTCTCCACTTAGATAGCTCAAGCTTAAGTTACCCCTCTTTCATAACTAACTGCTTAGTGCACACTGCAGTCCTTAGGATATTAACCAGCTTCTTCCATCTTATCTTTAAAATCTGCAACATTTATTGCAAGACCACCAATTATTGGAAAGCCCACATTCTGCCTCTCAGAAGTCATCTTGGGATTAGTGTTTCTGTTTTCTCCTGGAGAGAGAAGGAGTGAAGGAACTCATGTTTCCTGGCTACTGCTGATCACTGGAAAGCCTCCTGCTTCATAGATAACAGCTTGGAATTTGTGCTTATATTCTGCTCCTGGTTAGAGAAGGAGCAGAGTGCATTGATTCTTGACTGATTCTGGTTGGGCAGTGAGTGTCTGTGCTTGATGTTCCTGATTAGTCTGCTAGCTATTCAAGGCATCTACCAGAAAAATGCTACAACAAGGCTAGAGATTCTTGCTTCATCTGGGACAAGACTGTGGATCACCAAACAGGCTGTGGCCTGCTTCTCATCTTAGGATCGGTACCTAATGTTTGTTTCTAGTGACAGTAGAAGCAAAGGAGCATTGTATCCCAGCAGAGTGAAGCCATGGTAAGACCAGCACTAGTAGTAGCCAGGCAGTAGCCATTCACACGACTCCTCCATTTTCATCATTCTTGACAAACTAATTCCTTGTTTACAGTAAGTACTACTACTACAGAATATCTGTCTAAATTCTTCATCCTTAAATAGGGTCTACTTAATAGTTTCCTTTCAAATGTTTGGTAGTGCCCTGTATAGACACAGACACCTTGAGTGACATTCTTCCTGTAAAAGCATGACTGAAATTTCCACAATACCTAGATGCACACAGGACAACTGGTTTGCAGTGAGAAGCACTGTCCCCAGAGCTGCAAACCAGATACTCCTGACATTGAACAGAACAAACTGGCACCCCACCTAAGTAACATGTTCAATCATAGCCTTACCTCAGACTTTTTACCCACTGAATGGTGCACAGTGACGGTTATCCCACTCCACAAAGGGGGGGCCACCACAGACCCCGGGAACTATCGCCCCATTAGCCTGACGAGCCTGGTCTGCAAGGCTATGGAATGTATCATCATGTAACTTATAAACAATGACATTGGTAATCTACAAACTCTGGACCCCACCCAGTTTGGGTTTGTAAAAGGCAAATCATGTCTCCTAAACCTGATAGACTTCTTTGAAGCGGTCACCAAAGCAACAGATGAGGGTAAGGTGGTTCACACAGCCTATCTAGATCTCGCCAAGGCTTTCAACACCATCCCCCACTCTGGAATTATAGATAAACTTACTAAACTAGGTATAAATCCCAATGTCACAAGATGGGTTGCCAACTGGCTCACTGACAGAACCCACACTGTGAAAGTAGCAGACTCCAAATCCGACTTCAGACCAGTGACAAGTGGAGTACCACAGGGTTCAGTCCTGAGTCCTCTCCTGTTTGGTATCTACTTCTCTGAAGTACAGAATAACACAGAAGGTCTTTGGCTAATGAAGTTCACAGATGACTGTAAACTTGGAGCCATAATCAAAACTCCTAACCATGTGGACTTCCTACAAAAGGGCCTCACTGAGACAGATGCCTGCTGTCAAAGCCATGGCCTCAGGCTCAATGCCAAAAAGTGCATTGTCATTCTTTTTAGTAAAAACTCTGTACCCATAGAATACCACATAGGCGTTAGTCTACTTAACACCAAAAATGTGAGAAGAGACCTTGGGACATGGGTGGACAGTAGTCTCTCCTTTGATAATCACATCACCACAATAGTCAGGAAATCCTTCTACATGGCACACCTCATCACAAAAGGTTTCTCATCCAGGAAAAAAGAGGTCATTGTTCCCCTCTACTCGTCACTCATTAGACCCATTATAGAATACTGCGCTCCTTTTGGTATGTACCTCACAAGACATCTACAACAACTGGAAAGGCTGCAGAAATACCTCACAAAGAGGATTACAGGCCTCAAACAGATGCCCTACGCAGCCAGTCTCAAAAAACTCCAGCTTTACTCCATTGCATATCGCCTACTCAGAGGCGATCTCTGCCTAACATACAAAGCTATGTCAAACCCAGAGCTGTTGGACATACTCCACTTAGAGAAATCCCAGTCCATCCAAGCTACATGCTCTAGGGACCTAAACCTTGTCACCACAATAAACAGAATATGCTGGAGGGATAGATTCCTGTCCCAGAGACTTCCCATACTCTGGAACAAACTACCTATCTATATCAAACAAAACTCCTCATTAGCACTCTTCAAGGAAAAATCTTGATGATTGGATGGGAGATAGAAAATTCACCCCGGGGATCACTTCTGTGGCTCTGCTTGACAGGGGCACAGGAAAATGATTTTCTAGGATGGTGAAAGCCAGGGTACCTTTTTTGGCGAGGCTTATATAGGCCCTAGGGCCAATAGCCTAGTACCTACCTATGAACATATTGCTTTATATTCTCACTCCAGCTGTCTAATCAATAAAAAGGGTCTGTTACCATGGATATGAACTTTTCCACTATCTCCATTACCAGCTTGGTGGATATGGGCATCCTGAGGTAATGAAGAAATTGCCTCATGTTTACTGATAACTCTCAAACAAACTGATATGGTATGTGAGAGATGTATTTACACAATAAGGCAGAATACTCACATAAAAATAATCCTAATGTCAATAAGGTTGCCAGTAGTGCACACATTGCACCCAACACACACAATTCAAAATAGACTTATAGGCCCACATATGTTGAGGCACTTAAATGTAACCTTTCTAAACCCCAAAGACCTCCTAGAAGTACACATAACAAATACCATCAGCAGCCCTGAATGCACTTTATGAAAACAGCACCCACATCAGCATATACAATCACATTTCATGGAGCCTCTTCTTCTAAATCCATAAGGCAAGCCACCACACAATCCAACATTCTGGTCATTGGACACTCCATTGTAAGACAAACGGATGCCTCTGTCACCAGGCTTTGTAAGGACAAAGTCAGAGTCAGTTGCTTATCAGGGGCTAGGATCCACTACATTATGCACGCACTCAGATCATTGGACCACAAGTACCAGTATAACTCAGTCATAGTCCATGTGGGTGTAGATGACACGAGACCTATGTTTCTACACCATATTAAGACAGACATCATGGAGCTCTTGGAATATGTGTCCCAGGCCAGTATGAGCCTAGCACTGAGCAGCATTTTACCTTCTTCAAAGATGATGCCACAATACAAACAAAAGATGAATGACTTTAATAATTGGCTTACTTTCTGGTGTCATTCTATGGGGGTGCAATATTTGTCAGCATGGAAGGAGATGGTCAACAGACCATGCTGCTTTGCCAGAGATGGTCTGCACCTCTTCCCTCTAGGCTTTCAAATATTAGCTAAAACACTGTCTTCCCCCATAGTGCCTTTTTTAGGCAATACCAAACTGAAAGTACTTCCGACATAGCAAATCAAAACCAAGAAAATCTGAAGGTATTACGGCTCAATGCTAGGGGTCTAAGCAAAAAACTCCACTCCCTAGAACCTCTCTTCACCCCAGAGGATGCTGACATCTGTGTGGTAACTGAGACATGGTTTAAAACTGCAGAGAGCACACTGACAGTGCAAGGCTATAATGTCTTCCACACATTTAGACCAGCTACTACACAGACAGGGACTAAAGGTGGAGATGTCTCGATTTACAGCAAAAATAAATATACTTCAAGGCTGGTCAAACAGGGGAATCCACTTGAGCTACTCCATGTTCAAATGACCGTAGTCCAAATCCAATAACACTTCCTTGGCAAGCTATAGGTCCCCTTCTATGACCCAGAAAACCCATACGATGTATCTAAACTTATTGGAAACGCTCACCATTCAACCTAATACTATGTTCATGGGCAACATTAATTACCCCACTGTTAACTGGGAATCCTGTACGACACCAAATGTACAGGCACAGAGATTCCTGGATTTTGTAAACACAAACCTCCTGGACCAAATTGTCAATACACCATTCATGGGTTCAATCACACTGGATCTGGTCCTCACTAATATGGGAGAGTGCTGCATGCCACCTAGTGTAATGTCTTTTCTAGTAAGGTCAGACTACAAAATGGTCTCATTTGAAGTAAAAATAAAATCTGGACTCCCAGCTAACCCTGTAATATTCAGGAACTACTCTAACTTCCTGCTATTAAGTGATAACCTGGCAACATTTCAAGCCCCCATAAACCCTGAGAACACTGCTGCCTATGCAGAATTATTCAAAGATACCTTATACAAGCATGTTAGTAGCTGCACATAGGCAGTTGTACCCACTAGGAAGAAGTCCAGAATTAACTCAAAAAACAAGCCACCCTGGTGGAATCACAAAATCAATAGGCTGTATAACAGAAGGAAGAAAACCATAGCAAAAATTAAGAGGTGTGGCACCCAGCAGGATAAAAGCAATCTCATCAAACTAAACAAACAAATCTGTGGAAAAATAAAGTCTACCAAAGCCAAATTTTAGGTAAATTTGGCCTCTCAGGCCATGGACAAACATGAGGCATTCTTTGGCTATTGCCACAACCTCAAAGGCAGTGCATAATTGTGTGTAGAGCTCATTGTAAATGGAGCAACCTATACTGAGCCAGAAGATATAGCAAACCTACTGGTCGACAAATTCAGCTCCAGATTTACCCTACTCTCCCCTCAACCTTCCGTCGTAAAATACCATCAAATATAACTCCCCCTCTGCTATCTCTAGGGAACAGGTCCTTAATACTCTCTCTGAGGCCAATAATACTGCATCAATGGGCCCAGACAATATCCCATGATGCTTTCTAAATTACATGAAACATGACCTATCAGGCCCTCTGGAATTACTATTTAACAGTAGCCTCCAAAACAGCTTCATGCCTCATGAATGGAGAACAGCAACAGTCATCACTCTGCACAAATATGGGCCATTTACAGACCGATAAGTCTCACTAGTCTTATAAGCAATGCCATGGAAAGAATTATCATGGAAATAATCAATAACGATGTAGTAAACCTCCAGGCACTAGACCCAACCCAATTTGGTTTTATCAAGGGCAGGACATGCCTACTCAACCTGGTGGACTTCTTTGAGAAAGCCACCAAAGCAATGGATGAGGGCAAAATGGTTCACACTGTCTACCTTGACCTAGCCAAGGTATCTGGCACAATACCCCACTCGGGCATTGTCGACAGACTCACCCAGTGGATAGCCAACTGGCTCACAGACAGTACCCAGGAAGTTAAAATTGGGGAGTCCACCTCTACAAGGAGGCAAGTCACAAGTGGAGTCCCTCCATAATCAGTCATTGGACCACTCCTTTTTGGTATTTACTTCTCTGACGTCAAGGCCAATGTCAGTGGTCTCTGGCTGACAAGAATTGCAGATGATTGCAAATTAGGTGCAATTCCACACCAACACAAATGTTCTCCAGGAAGGGCTGACACAGACAAACAACTGGTGTCAGAGACATGGAATAAAACTAAATGCCAAGAAATGCATAATAGTATCCTTTGGGAAGTCATCCATCCCTGGTAATTATCATATTGAGAACACACCTCTTAGAGCTGACCCAGTAGTCAGAGATTTTGGAACACACATAGACAGTAATCTAGCCTTTGACCATCACATGTCTACAGTAGTGAGGAAATCATTCTATGTTGCGCAACTTATAAACAAAGGTATTCATGGTCCAAGAAAGTCATTGTTCCACTGTATTTGGCATTCATCAGACCTATCATTGAGTACAATGCCTCCTTTGCTATGTACCTAACAAGGCATATCTAACAAATGGAATATCCACAGAGGTTCCTCACTAAAAGAATACAGGGTGTAAGTAAAATGTTCTATGTAGACCGCCTCAAGGCCCTATCTCTGTATTCTGTCTCCAACACGCTATTTAGGGGAGATCTATGCCTGGCATACAAGGCATTGTTATATCCCACTCTGATGGACCCCCTTCATATCAGAAAAACAAACAGCACCAGAATTACCCATTCTAAAGATTTAAACCATGCATTTGATATAAATAGGACCTGCTGGAGAGACAGGTATGTATTCCACAGACTAACCCCTCTGGAACAGGCTCCCCATCCATGTGAAGCAGAGTTCCTCCCTAACCCAAGTGTAACTTGGACAGTTGGATGTGGAACAGGAAATTCATCCATGGCTTGACACCTATGTCTCTAATGGACACAGGCAACTTGTAAATGGTGCATCTACCAGGCCCCTGCTTATACTTATCAGAGATTTGGGATGCATGGCTAGACTTAAAAAGGCCCCTGTGGTCATTAGCCTAATAAACTCCTATAAACCTATAGCCATACCTGATTCACAGTCAACAGTGAATTTTGCTCACCAAAGACCTGGGATACTGGTTTCCATATCAGAAAAGAAGCACTAAATAAAAGAGAATGCAGCAGTGAGTCTTGTGGAAATTTTTATTTACCAAGGTGGCACATGCAACTCTAACAATATATGTTCTTTCTCACAACCATTTTCCTATCCACCTTACTTCATATGGATTGATGTTTAGGTTCATCAGTTTTTCATCAATGCCTGCATGGAGACAGTATCAAAAACCTTGTTCAGGTCCAAGCATGCCATATGTAACACATAACAGTTATCAACCACTTGAGTTATCCTTTCAAAGAAGTTTACAAAGTTAGTAAAGTATGGCCTACCTCCAACAAAGCCAAACTAGCAGAAATAATATATTCCATAGCTTTGCAAACAAGGCTGGTAAGACTAATGAGTCTATAATTAACAGTCTTGGTGGATGGACCTCACTTGTTTAGGGATATCATGATAACCACTGTTTAGGCTTTAAGAAGTAGGCTTGCAATACCTACGTTTAAAAGATTTAATAGATCTTACTATAGGCCATACTTGGTTCTAATTATTAAGTTTCTTGGTATATTTTCAGAGCCCATGGATTTGATGTTCTTTGTTTTAGAAAGGGCTTCTATGAATTGTTCCACAGTGATCTTGGTGGGGGAGGTTAACAACTGAGTTATTAGGGGAGTAGTTATGATAGTGGGTGAGGTGAAGTTCACATTAAATTTGTCAGCTATGACATTACTGCAATCAGAATGTGTGGTATCATTATGAATCAGTTCCAAACAATGAAGAGTGCTCTCTGTTAACTTTTTAACATACTTAAATAAAGATTCATAATTACTTTTGGCAGTAGATGATAGCAGCCATTTTCAGTTTATAATCAGCTCTGTTTTCTGACTGTTGTCGCAAGTGTTTTGCCAGCATGTTTTGAGTGCCATCTTAAGACGGTGAACATGTGGCTGCCTCTAAGAATTTCGCACTTTCTTCTTTTACTGTATAATTTATTTATACAAGTGTCCAGCTATAAAGGCTCACTTTTAAAATTTCCTGAATATTTGGTACAGGTAGGTATTGCTTTCTTTGTACAAATATGTATACAAGTAGAATTTCAGAGGTACAAGTTCTTGCTTTATTTACAGGATCAGTCTGGGTAGTGATGTAGTGGAAATTATTTAGATCAGTAAGTAGCTATAGGAGATTTGCTAATGAGAAATCTCTGAATACCAGCGTGTTTGTATGGGTGGTGCCATTAGTCCTGCATATAACACCAATTTGTGGTTATATCAGAACTTGACTATGGAGAATTATACCCATGGACAGGGAAATATTAGCTAGGTCAAGATTCAGGTTATTGTGCCCTGTTTGCCATCTGTTCTAGGTAGTTCACAGCTATATGGACAAGGGAGCATTGGGCATGCTTTCTCTTTGTAAGTGATCTAAAATACTGCAGAGTAACTGAAGTCACCCTATTATAAATATATTTGGGTTTATGAGAATATTGGTTAAGGTGTTAAGGCAGCTATTGTGGAATATGATCTATAGTTGGCTATGAAGTGGCAATTTTTTTAATGGTGACTTGGATTTCCAAATTTCAAAATTAGGGTAATGAGAAATCTGCCTTGAAGTAAGGGTGGGGGGTTTCTGTCAAAGACAGACACTTCCTTAGAGTTGCTGAAGGGTCTAAATGCATGATAGGCACTAAAACCAGAATGGGGGGATGCGTTCAGTCCACTGATGCCAAGTTTCTGTTAATATGCATACATGTATGTATGTATCTGAGCTGCAGTGGAGCCTGAAGCACTGGCATCTTTTTGTTAAAGATTACTGGTATTGAGTGCAGCCACTTTAATGTGCTTCAAGTTGGAATTTGCTTGGTGGAAATATTGAGTAGGTGGACTCTGCCTAAAAAATACAGTAAGAGGGCATCACATACTTTAGTCAGAATACAAAAGCTCTGGCAAGACAGATGAAGACCGTCCTTTGTCAAGCAGGTATGCCAGTCAGCCATCTTGTCTCAAGCAGTCCCATACTGGGTATACTTAGAATAACAGCACCTACTAAGACAATTATTGAAGCCAGTTATCATGTCCTTAAATTTTAACATAATTTTAGGTGATGGCAAGATAGCAATAAATACCAGTGTCTTTCCTGCCACTTCCACATTCTTGGTATTTCTTCTTGTTTGGAGCACCAAAAGTCATTCACTTACACAAGGGCCACCACCAGGTTATTGTTGCATTTGTCAGAATGGAAAGATCTAAAAGCCCTCAAAAATACATAGAACCTGTCTTCAGAAAGACAATTGTCACCCTGTTCTTATCTATTTTCATGATGGTTGTCATCAGAGTGCCTTACAACAGAGTTACCAATTACCAAAATATTTCCTACAGTGGATGCAGACATTGCAGGCCTTAACAGCTGTTGGCAAGCACCTTAATGATTCATCAACGTATATGTAATGGCTGGTGATGTATATGTTGATAAAGTATGGGTGTGGCCTGGTAGCTGAAATTTCTTAGTTCTAGTTCTATGAGGCTTGTGTAGTGACTTCTTAACCACCTTGGCATACTGAAAGGTAGTGTTGCTACTTTGTGCTGTAGTGGTTGGACGGTGTATGTGTGTTGCTTACCAAGTGTGCATGCTGTGAGAGGGAGGCTTTGAGATTCATTAAGCACTTACACCTCTCACAAACTAAGTCATGCTGTTAGAGCAATAATGCGTGTGGTAAGCATAATTCAGTTATTACATTGCCCAAAACACCAAGTGCTATTGGACTGGCTAGAGAAGGTGTAAGAGATGAGTCAGATTCCATATTAGGCAAAGTGTGAGCAGATTTTTTGACATATGAATGTAATAGTGTTTTAGTCAGATCAGTTTAAACAGAAGAATTAAATTGTCTAGTGCTAGTCACCTTTATTTGGCTTTGAATAGGGGGTTTGGGGTTGGCATAATGGTTTAGGTGTTTATTTCATAGACACAAAGTATAGGGTTTGATTATCATCTTTAAACAGAAACTGGCTAGGCATAAAATGGCCTGCAAGGGCATCTAGCCTAGTGCTTACCTTCAAATGCATGAAGCTTGGCCAAAAAATGTGCAAATGAGCAGGTAAGCTAAACCAGTTTATAAGTAGTCAAATGAACTGGAGCATTGCGCGTAGCAAGAATGCCCAGAATAATTAGTGCTGTATGATATGCAGTAATGTAAATGGTACAGCAATATGGTAATAATGAGTATAATACAATTATCATATTGCAGACAATAACCGATACTACGGCTGAGCTGTAAAAGCGCGGTTACCATAAACAAAAGCATGACAGCTGAGCCATTGAGGCCACAATTTTTTTAAACAGTGGAGTAGGAGAAAAAATCAGTGTTTCAAAATAAGATGGTGAAGAGGGAAATGGTTTGGATGGCAGTTAAAAGATAATGCTGTCTCTCCTCTTTTTAACTAAACTTGATGTGCTTTTCACCTGTGTTTTGACACGTAAGCAGTATTAAAGAAAATACAACATTCTTGTTTCTAATTAATGCAACTGTTTAACTTAACAACATTCAGTTATGGTAACTTCATGAGGGGGTAATGGGATGATGTTTATACCACTAGGAAATATGAATAGTGATGGTCCCTATCAAGGGTTTCAATATGAATTGTTGAAGCGATTCTGTGAACTGTACAAAAGTGCTCTTATGGACAGGAGCTGTTTTTGTTTGAATTTAACTTTTATTAATAATATTGTTTTTTAGGCCAGGGACTTGTTTTGAATTAATTTCAACAAATTTTTTGTCACATTGTGATTTATAGGGGGAAATGTGAGATTTTGCAAATGTGCCTCAGCAGGGGGATCTCTATGACTATTATTTATGTTGTGATAATATTTGTTCTGAGTAAGCCTGGGATCCAGTTAGTCAAAGCTGTGATTTGGTCTTTGACTGGGCTAAAACCCATTGGATCAGCTTTGTTTTGGCAGAGAAGTAAAAGATCTTGCCATGAGTTTGAAATTATGTCATGGAATACTAATAATTTTCTCAATGCATTAAACAGGGCAGAGATTTTTGTTAATGTGAAAATCTCAGGGCAACATATTCTTGCCCTTCAAGAAACACATGTGGCAGAGGCCCAAAAATGAGTAGGGCAAGCTACAATTTGGTGGTACATTTCTTCTGTGGGGGAGGAGAAGAGTGAATAGCCATTTTGGCTCATTATACCTTGGATTTAATTCCATAGCTCTCCAGACTGATGAATATGGCAGCTTTGCAAAGTAAAGGAAGTACTGTTGGAAAGGCGAGTAACTGCAGTGGTAGTCTACAACCCACTAGGTTGTCACTGGTCCAGTTTAAAATAGAATAATTTAGAAATAATAAAATTGCAAAAGGGTTTGGCAATGTGGATGGGTGATAGGAACACAGTAATGACCACTAATTGCGTATGGGGGGGCATAAAGCCTTTACTCTTCCCTTTCTGGGGATGTAATTTATTTCTTTTTATGAGCTTATTGGGATGATTGACGTTATCAGCTATGCTCCAGCAGCAGGAATGGGGTTTATGTGTTTCCCTCCCATACAAAGGAAATAGTCAAGACTTAATCAAATTTTAATTATATTGGAACTTGTATTTATGGTTTAAGGAGTAAAGATTGGCTCCATATCACTTTCTGATCATGTGCCAGTTATAATGACCTTGATGCTTAGTGACAGGGTACTGTTAAAGCACTATAAATGTATTTATGTATTTATTGCAAACAGAATGAAGTGCAACCACAGCGAAAATCTTCAAAAATCACTTGAAACAGTGGCACTGATGGTCAATAAAGAGTGGAAGATACAGATTTTGCGTAAAAGTAATTTAATTTTCCACTTTTGTCTCACCAAGACTTCATCAGAAAAACAAATGAAACAGTAAAACTCAAACAGCATATCTTAAATACATTCCTTATGCATATAATTAATCAATTAACCAATAAAAATTCACTTTGACTCAAGAACGTTCACCAAGTTAAAAAGACAAAATGCTTATAACTATATTCAACTTTACAAAGCATATATACCAAAACATTGCAGCCTGCTGTAACATACTAACAAGTACTAAATAAAAGGAAAGTGTGGATTATACTTTCCTAATAGTTAACTTTCTATGTTTCAAGAAGCATTTAATATTTATTACATCATTTAATCCAGGCCTCCTGTCTGCCCTCAATTTTATTTGCCAAGAAGCTTCCCTCTGTTCTATCACATTTTTAAAATCTCCACCCCTGGGGTCTGTTTTCACCACCTCCAAGATTGAAAATAAAAACTTCTTGAATTTATTACATATCAATGAATGCTTATATAAAGCATTATTCTCATCCTTAGTTTTGATACTAGACATGTGTTCTCTCATTCTTTCCATCAAGGTCCGTGTGGTCATACCTACGTAGAATGCTTCACACCCACTGCACAAAGCAATGTATACTAAGCCTTTTTCTTTACAAGTCAAATGACCAACCACTTTGATGGTGTATTTCATGTGGGGTAGACTTATAAATGGCCCTTCTAAAATAAACCTGCAAAAATTGCAGTGTCCACACTTGAACATTCCTATTGTTTTGAAATGGGTGGACCACTACGCTTGGAAGAACACCTTCCCAGGACATTCTTTAAACTGTTGTTGTTCCTGTAAACAAAGTTAGGCTTGTTACCTAAAATTTTTATTAACTCACTATTACCTTCTACTATACTCCAGTTTCTTTTAATAATCCCTCGAATCTCCCCACTATCTGTAGTCATGTCAAAATTACACACTGTACCAAAATTAGATATTCTTCCCTCTTTAATACTATTGCTAACAAATGGGCTTTTCAAAATAGGTGGATACAATTGATTTCTTTTGGACAAACTGTCTCTCTGTTAAGACTCAACATCATAACCCCTGTCAAGAAACAGAGAAGTAATTCTATGAAATTCACTGTTTAAATCTGTGCAAGAGGTAGTCATATGGTAAGCCCGTATGCACTGCCCCTTGGGGATGTTCTTTTTAATAAAATAGGGATGATTACTTTTGAAGTGTAAATAGCCATTGGTAAAGGTGTCTTTCCTATAAATTTTACTCTCAAATTGTTTATCCAATTAATTTCATTCTAAAGTCACATCAAGAAAATCAACCTTGTTCCCAATGCCACTCTTCACAAAGTGTAAATACCCAGATTCAGCATTCAAATCTTCCATAAACTGTTCACTAGTATTACGATCTCCTTTCATGATGAAAATGAGATAGTCTACAAATATGGCATAAAAATATATATTATAGGACAGTTTCAACCTAGAGAGAATGTTAGCTTCCCACCATGCCATCACTATGTTAGCGTAAGATGGTGCCGCAGGTGAGCCCATCGCAACACCCTTACCCTGTTTAAAGAAACACCCATCAAAAGTAAAATAATTATGCTCTAAAATTATTTCTAGTAAACTACAAACTAAGTTTACTTGACAGGGTTCCAAACTGGAACTTGAAGAGAGAAATTCTCTTACTGCTTCCACTCCCTGTACATGAGGGATACAGGTAAACAGTACCACTACCTCTGCTGTCATAATAAAATGCTTTTCTTTGTCAAAAACAAAACCTGAAAGAAAATGCCTAAACTTGTCCAACAAGTCCCAAGAGTCCTTTAAATAAGAGGGCGTACCCTGTACTACTGGATTCAAATAAAAATCAATCAACAAAGCTAAACCTTCAGTGACAGAGTGAGGAGCAGACAATATTGGTCTAAAAGGAGGGTCGGTCATACACTTACGGATTTTGGGAATACCAAAACGTGTGTCGACCCTCGGGTTTTTCTACAAGACATAAATTATACATTTTCACGTCTATAACTTCATTCATAAGTGCTTCGTATAAATAGGTGTTAATAAATCGAAAACTCTTGTGAATATCCCGCACATTTACTTCAGAATATTCTTCTGTGTTGTTTAATAGTTTAAACATAGATGCTTTATATTGTTCAATGGTCATTACAACAATATTACCCACTTATCACTTTTCATATACCTCAAGTCCCTCTTTGAGGTAAGCTCAATAAGAGCTGTTCGTTCCAAACTGGTTAAATTGTCAAACCATTTCTTGTTTTTACCACCCCCATCCAAATAATGACCAATGTCTTGTAAGCATGCTTCTTTGAAAATTTTCAACATCGGACTAAGTGCAGGCGTGTAACTAGAAGGTTTGTAAAAAAACACTATAATCATCTTTAACATGTTTCAACACATAATTCAAATTTAATTTTCAAACATACTGTTTAAAATCAATGACAGTCCTGGAAAAGTCCACCTTTCTAGTGGGCACAAAATTAAAGCCGTAACCTAACAATTTAACCTGGGAATCACATAAAGTGGTTCCAGATAAATTTATAATCTTAAATTGATCTCCAAAATGTCTTACAGTTCGTTGTTGGAGGATTCTGTAGCTGCCAGCCCTCTCTGCTTCACGTTCCTAGTCCTTAAAACTCGATTTTCTCTTTTGGGTAAAAAAGGACCACCTTTGGAACATGCTCCAGCTGCGTTCAAACTCACAGCAGTCAAATTAATGGCCGCTTCATTGCCAGCTGCAGAGCCTCCTGCTTTCACCTTGCTCTCATCGCCAGAAGGGATTGCGGCCTGATTCTCCACCCTAAAAAACATCATGACCAATTTCAAGGAATGTGATTGGTCAATAGAACCCTTTACCCATCGCGGTCTATTTGTAGACTGTTTTCGGGACCAGCCTGTCTTTTTATGGCTTCCAAAATTATTATTTGGTGAAATGTTTTCCTTTCTGTTACTGGAATCAGGTACAAAGTTAGTATATGCAATACCATTCTCATAGGCTTCCACATCCCTCAGTAATTTACTGTGCTTACGCTCTATGACTTCGTTCTCATGAGTTTCAACTTCCTTTAGAAGCTGATCATATAAATGATCAGAATCAAAGCCCTTCAACATAGGACTAAGTTCTTCATCAAGCTTCATAATATCCTGTTTAAGAGAAAACAGTTTCTTTTTGTTATTGTCTATCAATAATTTTAAAAACTGGATACCAGCATTGTTGAAAAACTTTGTTAGTTCATCAAAAAAAGAATCAGTGGTATTAATGCCATTCAGGCATTTAAAAAATCATAAGCCCTTAAGTATTATTTCTAATTCAATGCATCTCTGGAAATAACGAATTTCCAGGTCTACTGACCGATACTTTTTTAATAACCTACACAAGTTGTCACTCTTGTAATTAAACTCATCAGTTCTGGCATTAACCACCTTGTAGTCTGCCTTCAAAAAAGGTCATACCTGCTGTCCAGAACTGAGTGGACATCACTGTACTGCACAGGTCTAAGGTTAGCTCCAGAACCCAAATTGTTTTCACCAGGGACAATTGGAGCATTGCAGTCTATGACAGTCATTCGCTCATCATCCGAAATAGATGCTGTTTCAGCAGGAAGATTTTCTTTAGATACCAGTACCCTTAGTGTCTTTTGTATTTCATTTAACAAAGTCACCAAAAGGAGAAAGAAGCCATTTTCCCCCACCGATGGTGTAGAGTGTAGAGTCATATCCATTAAAGGATCCCCTTCTATCTCAGCCATCAGAAAACACTTGAATCCAAACCAACAAACAGAATGAAGTGTAACCACAACAAAAATCTCCAAAATCACTTGAAACAGTAGCACTGATGGTCAATAAAGACTGGAAAATACAGATTTAGCATAAAAATAATTTTATTTTCTGCTTTCGTCTCACGAAGACTTCATCAGAATAACAAATGAAACAGTAAAACTCAAACAGCACATCTTAAATACATTCCTTATGCATATAATTAATCAATTAACCAATAAAAATTCACTTTGACTCAAGAACGTTCACCAAGTTAAAAAGACAAAATGCTTATAAATATATTCAACTTTAAAAAGCATATATACCAAAACATTGCAGCCTGCTGTAATGTACTAACAAATACTAAATAAAAGGAAAGTGTGGATTACACTTTCCTAATAGTTAACTTTCTATGTTTCAAGAAGCATTTAATATTTATTACATCATTTAACCCAGGCCTCCTGTCTGCCCTCAATTTTATTTGCCAAGAAGTTTCCCTCTGTTCTATCACATTTTTAAAATATCCACCCCTGGTGTCTGTTTTCACCACCTCCAAGATTGAAAAAAAAACTTCTTGAATTTATCACATGTCACTGATGGAAAGGTGAGTAACTGCAGTGGTAGTCTACAACCCACTAGGTTGTCACTGGTCCAGTTTAAAATAGACTAATTTAGAAATAATAAAATTGCAAAAGGGTTTGGCAATGTGGATGGGTGATAGGAGCACAGTAATGACCACTAACTGCGTATGGGGGGGCAAAAAGCCTTTACTATTCCCTTGCTGGGGATGTAATTTATTTATTTTTATGAGCTTATTGGAATGATTGATGTTATCAGCTATGCTCCAGCAGCAGGAATGGGGTTTATGTGTTTCCCTCCCATACAAAGGAAATAGTCAAGACTTAATCAAAATGTAATTATGTTGGAACTTGCATTTATGATTTAAGGAGTAAAGATTGGCTCCATGTCACTTTCTGATCATGTGTCAGTTATAATGACCTTGATGCTTACTGACAGGGTACTGTTAAAGCACTAGAAATGTATTTATGTATTTATTGCAATTTGTTATCCAGGTAGATGGACCATTTTTAGCTGCAAGCTGTGTCCCTGAGGAGCTGGAAAAAAAGCATAATTGCATACAATATTTCTCAAATGAGGAAAAAATCATCAGAGTAGGAGTTCACTATTATATACAATAATTAAAGAAAAGAAACTCAACCTATAGTAAAAGCAGTAGAAAGTAATCATATGTAGTAATATGCAATGAATGCTAGCTGGAAGCTGTTTACATTATTCATTTGATTTAGTGTATTGATATTATTTATATCTTTCACCTGCAGTCATAAGTTCTATTAAACTTTAATACTGCAAGAAGAAAGAAAAATCAAAGATAATAAATAATTTGTTGCTTAACCATGTCCCCAAAACAATTACAGATTGTTTCCACCATTAATTGCTCCCTCAACTTTGTTTTGAAATTTTGTAAAGATTTAATATCTTTTATTGTAAATCATTCTACTGCACTGAATAGTTTTATGATCAAACAGAGCAATGGAAATGAGTAGTCCCTCAGGAGTCAGAGCGGGTATTATATTGGCGGGATATATGGAAAGATCATTTGAAAGAGACCTTATAAAGGTTACATGACTAGAAATACATTTTTTTCAAGATTCAGTTCACAAGCCCAGAATGGCTGGTTGATAGCCCAGCATACTAAGCATGCTCAGTGAGAAAACTCTGTGCTGCCAGACACTTGAGTTTGGGTAAGAAGAATTGGTGAAGTTAGTACATTCAAAATAAGATTTTTGGACCCATTCTATCACACACTGGGAGTTTTACATTTCTCCACAACCTTACAAGCAGTTGGCTTTTCATTTAAGGACATAGGAAGGTTCCCACAGGATTTATATGACTAAAGGAAATGGGGAGGCAGATTTCGAGATCATGCTCTACCGCAAGTAATCTGGGATGATTATGCATCTCTGAACACCATGTGGATAGCTTTCCTGACAGGCTCCCAAAGATACATATAGTTCTTAAATGCATTACTCCTTCCAAGTATAGAACCAGGAGAACAGCAATGACTGTTGGCCCTGGCAGAGGAATAGGAATTATATACTAGAGAGTAACACCATAAAGAAGTTTTTTTTTCTCTTTGGACTACTATGAGTTATGTAGTAGTGTAAAAAGAAGTTATCAATTATGCAGAGACAAGAATTAGGTCCTGAGGGATATGATCCAGGCCAGTTGCCAATCTTCATTTCAGGAAGTAGCCAAACTGCATAGGGGATTCTCAGAAAGGCTGACCTCAGTGAGGGAAATGATTTGTTTGCTCCAAATGAGTGCTTTTGATAGATAGATAGATAGATAGATAGATAGATAGATAGATAGATAGATAGAAACTGTTTCATCTGTTACCCTGGGTTAAATCTCAAAATCCAAGTTAGCAACTCATCTACCTTAGGAGTGGTGTTGTAAGGTTGGCCAAAAGAGAAGACCATGACCTATGCTCAGACTAAGACCTCACAATACTATATCTGAGAACTGCATGTGTAGGGACACATATACATGCTCTAATGATTTATGAGAAATCATTATGGGGTTCATTAGGGTTTAATAAAGTATTAGTTCAAGGGTGTGCCCACATAACAAAGTATTAGTTTAAGGGTGTCCACTCTTATGCAACCAGCGAATTGTACACTTTTTTTTATTTTTTATATTTTTCCCCTAATAGATTTGTTTGTTTTTCAATTGAATTGTACAGGTTATAGGTCACATTAAAGGTGGGAAAAGTTTTGAAACGATTTATTGTGGTCTCATTTTTTTATATCACAAAAGCCTGGCATTTTTACAGGGATGTGTACTCTTTTTATATCCACTGTATATATAAACTTGAATTTGCCTATAATATTGTTTTTTTGTTTTGCTTAGGTTCATAGGAAGTTACAAGACATGCAGGAGGCTAGATGAAATTCCAAATTGCCGCAAAGGACTTGTCAAGTGACTTGCTCATGGTCACACAGTAGGCAAACAGAAGTGGAAATATTCAAATACTGTACCTTTGGTACAGTAAGCATCTCATTAACAGGTCTGGGCTTTAGTCCTCTGTGATAACTGCCAAGCTTAGAAGAAATCAATCTGCATTTTTCTGTGACCAAGGATCAAACTCTGCAAACACTACATATAAAACTATAACCCTAACCACTAGGCCCAAGAAGTAGCATCTTAACTGGTTAGAATTACACAAACTCACCAAAATTACAGCAGCTCATGGGTTGTTATACTCCACTAAATGCCCAGCATTACCTATGACACTAAGCTAGGATACACCTTCAAGGCCAATTTGTTCCAGAGTCAACTTTAGTAAATGTTAAAACATCTACCATAAGAAAAGGAAACCCCAAACAGTTGAATTTACCTTCTCTAAACACAGTGGAACTTACCTCCAAACAATGGTCCAGACTGGCCATCAAGTATCAGTTAACAGATGCTGTTAGGTAAACTGACCTAGTCAGTCAGGATCCTCTTTCCACTCAGTATCTCCCTCTTTCCACTGACCTTTCACCTTATCTCCTCTCAGATACTCTACTCCCGTTTCTCTCTTCTTTCTCTCATCTTCTGGATCTTTATCATGACATGTTCACTTATTTACTCTTCTCACTCACCATATCTCCACTCTTGCTATTCTCAAAGTCCTTTGAACTATGTGTGTCTTACTAGCCATCTGTCCTCCTCCCAGTATGCTGTCATGCTCTCTACTTCTTCTACTCATACACATCTTCTTTCTTTGTCTGCTATTTTCAAGATATGTAATGCAAATTAACTTTAGATAATCCAGGGTTCTAACTTGCTTTGCATACATTAAAGATCCGGCAACAATTAACAGTACAATAATTATAACTGCTGCCTCTTATGCTAATATGGCTTCTTTATCCCTACTCTACTGTCATTATGCATGTTTTGCATATTTGCCTTTTGTTTTTTGGCAAGCTGACCACCGAGTCTGCTATTCAATGTATACATCAGTCATCTCTGTATTCACTGTGAAACAGTATTATACTATTCTTCATGTTTTGCATATTTGCCTTTTGTTTTTTGGCAAGCTGACCACCGAGTCTGCTATTCAGTGTATACATCAGTCATCTCTGTATTCACTGTGAAACAGTATTATACTATTCTTCATGTTTTCTTCCTTTTTCTTTTTTTTTTTTTTTTTGCACCCTCCAAGGACCTTATCCAGTAGCTACAATACTGACAACCAATCAGCCTATTTGTTTAGGGGATATGAAAGGCAGGTATTCCTATGTATGGTGAGAATACTACAGCCCATTCATTCCCTCCTGGGAATCCTCATCAGCCTTTCCATTCCCAGGCAAGATTCTGGTGATTCCCTATTGAGAACACCCCTCTCCCTGAGTGGCACCGCTAAGCCCACTAGTGCTATCTCCAAGTGGAAAGCATGCCTTGATATGCTGGGTTCAAACATACTCTCTGATTTACTGGTGCTATGCACCATAACAGTACTACTTTGGCCTTCTCAAACTCCGCAGGGTAATACCTAGAGCCCCCACTAGGTATCACCCTTGTGGCAAGCCAGAAACTCCTTCCTACCCCCATCCCCACCCCAGGATGAGGAAATTGCAATGGCTGCTCACATCCATCCTCCCTAGCCAGCTCCTAACCTACCCACCACTCAAACTCAGGTCATTGTGCTGTAGTACGGTCTATGTTGTGGAGTTGGCTCATTCTTCTTGTTTTTCTAAGACTGTATATCATAAATGCTGTATTAAAGACCGATCATCAATCATATTTACTGTATAATTCCAGTAATATATGTTATAATAAATTAGATTCCAATAGACCATGGAGCCTATAGTAAAATAAATCTCTATATTATGCACTGGTGTTTGTGTACCTTTATTTCTTTATACTAAGGCAGTAAGGTAACAAGGCAGAAAGAAGCATACGCTGTATTTTGCCAGTCATGACCCCTTTGCTACTACTGACAACTGCAGTGAAATCAGGCAGCAACCAATTAAGTCATTTATACTTTCACACACTTTTCTACTCATGCCAATCTTTTGGTGTACCACTCCTACACAAGATATTTTTCAGAAATGATGGCTCCAAATTACAAAACAAACAAATAGACAAAGATCCCTGCATGTACTGTGGAGAAAATCTGCTCAAAACAGAATGTAAAAAGGCGAAGGGCACTATCAAGGCAGAAGAAGATTATTATTATTATTATTAGCTACAGTGTACAGACTGCCTGTGATTGGAAAAAAATAACAATGCTGTTCTTGAAGCAGCTAATATCCTAAAAATAACATAAAAAGGATCAAAAAGCTAACTACAATGTTTATTAATGTAAATATGATAGTCCAGTACTAGGTCTGTAGTTACAAGAAAAGAGTCATTCCCCATGTTCCCACAAATGTTGTGAAACACAGGTGAACATTAGATGTGGCAGAAAAGCTGAAGTTGGCTCCATCAATTTAAATGAAGGTTTGGCTTCAATGTAGTACTACGCACGGTAAAAGAACGTCGACAGGCAGTGAAAAAGCATTTGCCCCTTTCAAGAATATTTTAAGAGGGAGGTTGGAAAGTATAGATCTATACAAATTTCCAACATATGTGAAACATATCTGGTTTGGAAAAATGCCAAAAGAAGACTATCTGGTTTGGAAAAATGCCAAAAGAAGACTATCAGTTGCTCCTTGGTATAAAATGTCCAAAGACAAGCTGACATTTGTGATGGGTGGAAATCTTACATCGAAGACCGTATTAAAACAACTAACAATAGGAAAGTAAAATAAAAATAAAATTTAAAAAAGTTTCAAAAACTTGAACTTGGAAATCTTAACAAATTTAAGAGTGCTAGCAGCAAAGCATGAATACTAGCAGATCTTTTCATGAGTAGTTCCAACTACTAGTACTAGTCTGAAGTCAAAAAGTGCCTGACTAGTAAAATATACCACTAACTGCCATATTACCATTTCATAATGCAACCTCACGATCAGTTGATTAGTTAGAGCCTACTTTGAAGGTTCTGCACCAACTACCCAAAGCAATGTTTCTCAATCTACCTCTTAAACAAGTGGCAATCATTCAGTTTAAATGTATGTGCACAGTAAAGGGTTAATGCACCTTAACAATGTTAATGACTTAACATCTGTTAAAAACATCAGGTTTACCAATTTGGGTAAAGACACGGTTTACAATATTGTGTCAGATTGTAGAAAGAGAAGTCTTTAGGTTTAGGGCAATGTGTAGAAAAATGTGTGATCCAGTACTGTAGCAGATTATTCCAAAAACCGACAGTCACCAGAATAATGAAAAATAAGCTGCTAAGGTAGAAATCATAGTGAAGGAGTTGGCCTAAGCAACCAACTTCTTTCCTGGAAAACAATGACTGACATTTAAAAATTTCAAGGATGTGCTACTTGGCTACCCTGAGAAAATAATTGATGGCGAGCTGCTGGAAAACTATCACATCTAAAAAGACCATAGTAAAACAGCAGGTACAAATGCAGACACCCACTATTTCATCAAACCCTGCATCATAAATTTACTTCTGAAGATATGCTGTTATGAATCCACTTGTAAATGAGGAAGGAAACCCAATCAGAACAAACAGTGATCTAGCAACTCTTCATAGTTGGCAGCTGAAGTATGAAAATGAAATAAAGTATCACACACAGAAATGGATTACCATATTCTGCACTGCATACTACATTATATCAAAGTCAAGAGATGTCTTTCCTAACTTCTTGAAGAAAAAAATTCATTGTTTTTTGTTTGTGTAACAAAATAAAATGCTATTGTAAAGAGACTTAAGTCATTATAACCCCAATCACATACACGGGCACTTCCATTCAGCTTTTCACTGCAGCAATAAAGAACCATAACAAATGCAAGAAATATTTTTAAAACATACTTTTACATTTTCTTTTTAAACAAAGCAGTTTTATTGAATTGTCCAATACTAATAACATAAATGTTGTTCCAAATGATAACAAAACAAGCAAACAGTAGACAGCAATATATTAAAATAACATTAAGTCCTTACACAAAATTAGGTCAAGCTTTGGCATCAACTTAACTTCAGACACACGATCAAGTATTCTCCCCAAACTTTATGTAAATACGAGAGTCTCTCCCTTCATACCATTCTCTTTCTTCAGACAATGGCCTCTCGTGTTAAACATATCTAATTATTTAATTGGATAAAATCTTTTGTTGTAAATTATTTTAATCCTTTTTCCTACTACAGTATAAAATCATATTTCACTTATATTAACATATTGTGACACCATTCTGACTAGTATCCCACCATTTTCTTACAAACAGTCCTGATTATTCTGCCTTAACTTTTCTGGAAGTCAGACAATCTTCCAAACACATTCTTTCCGAGTGCCATTCAATCAAACACAAATGGTTGAAAATCACTTTTGGTGATAGTTGAGATTGCACTATTCCCCATTGGTGTGCAACCTCAGATGTGGTATGTATACACACACACACACACACACACACACACACACACACACACACACACACACACACACACACACACACACACACACACTCACACACACACACATTGGTGGATGGGATCTCTCCCACACTGAGGGTACAGAGGAACCTGCCACTAAAAAAAAAAATTGGAGATGGTGTAAAACTTCCAGTACTGGGCAATCACAAAAAATGTTTGTATCAATTCATCCTTCTCCAAATCTCCATAAACACCCAGCAGAATCTAACAGCCTGCTTGGAACATAAAAATAATTCTGCAGATACTTCCAGGCAAATGCATAAAATTTTCCTGACCTAGTGGCACAATGTAGTGCAAAGTAAATCCAGCTGCAGTGTCTCTATCAGCCTTTTCCTAATAATTTACTTAGCCTTCTTCAACTTTACTTTTAATTATCTCCTCATTTCATGCAATGTTTTACAGATCCTACTAACTAGTCTGCCTTGTAAATAACTAACCTACCCTATTTCTAAAAAAAATGTTCCCAAAAAGGCAGTTGTAGTACAACAGTTTCTTAGACCATCTTAAGAAAATATCTCTTCAACCCCCTATATATCAAATAGTAAACCTCTCATGCCAAGTGACAAAGACTTCAGACTCATTCAGTCAAAACTAAACATTAACTTAGGGTACCTCTATAATCAGTCCATCAGGCATCCTGCTCTGTTTGGACCTAAAACAATGTTAGCTTTTGCATGACCCAATTTTGCCCTATTCTCTCTCTTAAAAATCTAAGTTTATTTTAATCTTTTCTTGACCACAGAAAAATCTTTGAATCCATCCCCTTGGCTTGTATTATGACCCTTCCTAATTATTTACAATTGGATTCCAAATTTGGTGCACTCTACAGACACTATATATTCAACTGAACTGTTTTTTCCGTATTCATAAGTCTAGTAGATCTAACTCTGAAGTAATACTAGGTACTCCCAAGTATCTATGGGTTTTGGCTGTCCTCAGGCAAATAACAGGACTGCATTCTTCAAATATGAAAAAAAATATATTTCAATGGAAATGCATGGATGCAGTTCAAATGTTAAAGAATCAAACCTTTCCTTACCCCACTTGCTAGAACTGCAATTGACCGTTCCCATATACTATCAACTCTTCTCTACGCCTCACCTCTATTCTCCAACTTAAACAAAACAGATCTTAATAAACTATCATCCTGCTATAACCACATTGCCAGATTTGCTACTGGCACAGCCTACTGGACACATCACTGTCACAACCTAAATCATCTTGGATGGCTTGAACTGCCTAGCCTACTGCAGTTCAACCAGCTAATAGTGGCACATAAAGTCCTTTACCAACCAGAAAATACACCTGCACTAAAAAATATTATAAGCCCCTACACCAGCACCCAGTCACTGAGATCATCCACTAGACTCCTAGTTCAAACATACAAATCCAACTACTCAGCTGGGGACTCTCTGTTTGCCAACTCTGTTGGAAAACATGGAACAGACTCCCAGCTGACTTGACCCTAGAACCCTCACTAACTCAATTCAAAAACTAACTCAAGAAATACTTCAAAACTCATTGGTTATGTCCTTGCACTAATCCCGACTAGTGACCTCTCTATCACTTAGATGCCTTACCTTCAACTACTTCTAACTTTTTTCTACCACACCATTTCAGGAAGGGTCAATTGTATAACTGCTGCTCAGTGTCTCTTAAACCTGAATGTAATGTTATGTATATATAACTTTGAAAATATGTTTTGTAAGTGTTTTATAATAAGTTACTACTATATGTGCTAAATGCTGGTATTGCTTATGACTGTAATCTGCTTGAAACTAGCATTTACTAAATGTTCAATGTGTATTATTATTTTGGAACTTTTCTCCCCGGGCCTCTGCTGAAAATGGACATATATCCAGTCAGACTATCCCGGTCAACAAATGTAAAATAAAAGAAAGAAAGAAAGAATAAGAATTTGCATTGTTTGAATTCTTTGACCCAGTTATAATTTCATCAGTCTTTACTTCTTCAACCAACTCTTACAGGTTTCCTTTAATTTCTTATATGCCAGCTTCACTGTCACCTTCACTGTAGGGGCTAAGTAAATGTATAAGTACTTAATGTCACTCATACACTATGGTACTTATCTCTTAGTATTGTACAGGAAGAAAATTAAGTAGAATCACTTTGGTATTTTCTATGTTTACTGTATTTCCCACCAACTTCCCAAATCTTTCAAATGTACCTGTCAGAACCTCAAAGTGCTTATCTTGGTCACTTAAGTATACTAGTAAATCATCTGTATATAATGCAATCTTATATTCTTCCCCCTCTCCCCTTTAGCTCTCTAATTCAAACTGTCTCAAAGCAATCGCCAGTGGTTCTAGATACAAAACAAACAGCACAGGAGAGCACACAGTATTGGCCAGTATCCTTTGTTAAGCAAATGTAGCTAATAATTCTGCATTGGCTTTGTACAAGCATATCCACCTATAAAAATGTTTTATGGTAACTAATATCTACTTTAAGACAGGCACACCCACTTATATGAATGTTTTTTTTTAAATATATGAAACCACCAAACTCTTTTAATGCTTTTTCCCCATCCCAGCTGACCAGCACCTCTTGGATCTTTAACAACATCTTCATTATATTATTAAATGTGTGTCTAGCAGAAAAAAATCCACAATAACCTCCTTGTACTAAACTAGTTGCCACTGGTGCCAAGCTGGACACCACCAAAGCCGTCAGTATTTTATAGTCTTGATTTAAGACTAAGAGTGGACTGTGAGAATTTAATCTAAGAGGGTCTTTATCTACCTATGGGTTGCAGACTTCACAGCACCCTTCCAAGAGAGCAGAATCTCTTTGCTGGTCAGTACTTCATGACGCATATCTAATAATTCTTACCTCATTCACTCCACCCAAAACTCATAATGCTCATGAATGATACTGTCTGGCCATGAGGTCTTACCTCTGGGATATCATCTAACTTTTCCTTCATTACCAAGCCATTAGTGCCACCAACTCCTCTGAGGTAAGCCACAGGCATTCCAACCCTATTGTGAGTTCTTCTACCTGTGCATTCACTTGTCCCCTCATCTCTTCTCTGTCTCTTCCACAAAAAGTTGAATGAAACATTTCTTAAAATTAACTATCATGCTTCCAGGATACTCTTCTGTCCTATTCACTTCAGCATACTTTATTCTGTTTACCTACCTCTCCAAATTTATTTGTCTTAATTGTATTGATAAGACCCTTTGTGCCTTAGAATATTTCCCAGAAATACCCTCTGTATCCCTTTCCTCTTGAATTCCCTCGCTTTCTTCTTCAATCCTTTTACCTCTTGCTGTGCCATAATTTATGTCTTCTTCCAACCCTGTTATCCCACGTCTGTTGCATTTACTTCTTTTTCAGCCAACTTTTCCATTACTTTAAAGCAAATATATCAAGCTAGGTCTTTTTTGTTGCATATCCCTGCAGGTCTATCTCCCACCATCACTTCCACTCATAAGATATCAATCACAAACTTATCCTGTTCTTCATCTTTTTTCCCATGGCAATGTCTTCCTCTATTACTTTCTCTCACCAACCTCTAAAGGTCACAGAGGTACAGTAATGATTATATCTAATGTTTTAATTTCACTCTGTTATACAACATTAAGTTCATTATTAGTGGTACATGGTAGGAGATTAAAATAGACTAAGTCTTTAGTTGATTTATTAAGCATCTGTCCTCCTTTTTATGTAAACTATATCAGTCCTGCAGTATCTTCAATAAATTTATTAAGTCATTTTTCCAATCAAAAACATTTTTGCCTTAAAGACTCACCAGCATCCATTGCAGCACGATTATATTTCTGTTCAAAAGACAGCGAAACGTCCTTATTAAACCATTCCTTTATTTGGTCATTGTTGCCACTCACTCCACAGGGAACTGGATTAAAAAGTCATTAACTACCATATTACTATGATAGATGAGCTGATTACCTTTAAGCAGGAGCACAGGCATACCCACTATGTGCCACTGCATGGTTCAGAACTACCTAATGCATGCATGGTTCAGAACTACCTAATAAGAATAACAGGTCAAATAATAAGTATTTTAACACTATGGTATTGTCTTATCACCATAACAATGGGGCTGTTAGGGCCATGCTTGATAACAACTGGACCCATGTTTTTGGTATGCTTGGGTTAACTGAAAAAACTGGAGAACACCCAAAAATTGTGCACAAAAAGGGGAGAAGTATCAAGCATATACTTAAATGCCATAAGTACAAACCCCTTATACAACCCAGTGGCAAAGGTATGAAAAAGTTTTGGTTTATCAATGAGACACCCAATATTGTGGTGGATAATTAACCTAAAGTAATTAGTACAGAAGGCTCCTATGATTGTCAGTCTAGTGATGTGGTTTATTTGCAAACAAGCTTATTCTATCCAGCCTTTTATGTCAGAAAAACTAAGAAAAACTTGAAATCCAGGATATATCAGCATTGTTATGGTATTAAAACTAAGAACATTCCAAATGTCTTAGCGAAACATGCTGGTATGTGCACTAGTTTTAACAAATTTATTTTTTGTGTGTTGGAAAAAAATAATTTTAACCCACAAGGAGGTAACTGGTCAGCCTTTTTGGAGACCAGGGAAGGTTTTTGGCAGGTAATATTGAATGCAACACAAGTCCCTGGTTTAAATGATTTCAGTGTCTAGTTTACTGCATATTACAACAGATAAACTTTGAATGCTGCACTGTGCTATTTTGTTTTATTTTTATTCCAGCAGTGAGCAAAGTATAACATTATTTTTTCTTAAATATTCACCGTTGAGATTATTTTTATCAGTGAAATTACTATTTAATTTATTTTAATGATGTAAGTTCAATTTGAGGTTCTGTTCCTTTAAATATTCAGCATTCACTGCAACACTGCACTGTGATTGGTGTATTCACGTTTTAAAAGATTGTGTCTTTTTACTGTGTGTAATCTGAAGAAGTTCTATTTAATAAAGAAAGAAAACACTTATTTTTACACGATTTTTGCTTCCATCCTTTGCGGAAAGGTTTTTTTAGTGTTTGACTTCAGTCTTTAATAATTTGCCACTGATTTTGCCAGAAAAAACACACTTTTTTCAAAAACATACCAAAACTCTGTACAGTTGAGAAGTATGAAACTGAAATGCCATGCCAAAAGTGATACAACACAAAGATAAAACAAGAATTTGCAATCTTTTTTCCTCTAAAATACACAACATAAATGTGTAAAAAGGTGTACCCTTGAAGTGCAGAAATACCCAATTGTAACAGACACAGTACCTGCACAGCTATTTCTGTGATCTGGATATTTCAGTTTACTCATGCTTCCTTTAGTACTACAATAAATGTGAGTCTAATATAAATGTTGTCAGCTCTTGCTTACTTACCATTGTTATACATATCTGCCTTCTTCACTATAATAGTACTCATTGCATATTCCTATCTTTACACTTTACATGTTCTCATACATTGAACCAAATGTATGATTAAGAAAGACAATATTTACTTTTTAAGTTTTCCTTTGTCAGACTACATACTCCAGTCTGTCACGTCTGTATAACTATGTTTTATATTATTTACTCTACTATAACTCATATTTGTTCTTATCGTTACCTTTTAAATGTATAAATGTTCTGCATGTTTAACTCTCCAGGTCCCCTCTGCAAAGTGGTTTCAGCCCAGCAGGGCTAAAATGGTAATCAAAATTAGATAATAAATAATTAAAAAATCCATGTGTGTAAACTGTATTGATATTGAAAAATTTGTTCGAAAATCTTGCATGTCTGATGTTTATCTCTTTGGGCCTACATTATAAATGAGCTCTGCCTAGTAGCACCTCCCAGTTAAACAGCAAGTGAATAAACAAGTCCTTATACTATGACATATGTATGGCTGTTAAAGCCCAAAAATAAAGAGATGTTAGTAAATCCAAAAAAGCATGGACAGTTTTTGATACTACATCAAATGAACTAGTAAGATAACAGATTTCCATTATTTAGTTTGATGTATAAATTTGCGTAAATCAGAAACTACAAAGTAATAAGATGTTAAACATCATCCCCTAGAATTCAAAGAATTTGCCAGGAGAAATCAATAGTTCATCCTATACATCCATACACAAGGAAATTAATTTGGTTTTGTTTCAAAACATAACAAAAAGAATGTAATTATCATGCAGAACCTCATTCTGTATGAATACAGCTCTATGGGAATTACTGAGCAGCAGTCTAAATAAAGAACTACTTATCTAAAAACACAGGTGCAGGGAGCATACGGCAACATCCTAAATGCATAATCTACAAAAAAAGTTTACGTTAGTTTTTAAAACTGTACAAGAGAAAACAGCTACACTCAGTTAAACAGCATGTCAAAAATGATAACTGTCAGCATATAAAATGCATGCATGTCACTGCTTCCAAGAAGAGCAGTTGCCATCTGCCTGAGGGGCTGCAGTTTCTGAACATAATGCCTAGTTGATTTCTTTTAGGCATAGTAAACTGAATTTGCAATGAGGAAAACTAGTACTAACAATGTATTCTGAAAAATGAATCTGGAGAAACAGATAAATCATAAGCATGCATTACATGCTCACATATGATGGTCTGTCTTATTGCTCATTTAGTTGCTACTTCGCAATCTTTAATTAATGATTTTGTACTTAAAACATCAACAGGGCACAGTCTTAGAAGGATAAACTATAACAAGTAAGAAAAATATATAATCCTAGTCTCAATTCTAGTTTTAAAAGAAGTCTAAATAGGATGCAAAAAACTACCAACCAGCAACTAAAGCATCACTAAGATTCAAGTACAGTAAATTTCTCAGTTTCATTTAGTAAAGTCAGAATGGCAGCTTTAAGATAGAAGAAAAAGGTGCTATGGACAAATGGTGCAAGAAAGTAAAAAGTGAGATTCTGAGCCACTGAAAAGGTATCTGGAATACATGGAAAGCAGTTACAGAAATAACAGTCATGTTCTTACTGTTTTATCTAGAAGGGGATTACTCTTACTCACACCAGTTTGGCTTTTGTATGTATGAGGCTCACACATTCAGGGACATGCACTCCTTATGTCAGTGCATGTCACAATATACTACATCACATTAAAATAATACACCAAGTCCCTGAGTCCAGCAATTTTGTCCCAATCACTGAGGGAACAAGTTCCCCGCAAATCAAGAAAAACTGAGAATATCTGGCACCAACAGCACCTGCACAATGCAGGGGTTATCCATGCACAGGATGACAGAAAGACAGAGCTGGTAACGCACTAAGGAGGGGCCTTCATATATCAACTGATATAGCAAAAACATATTTGTGCACATCTAATAATGGGACTGACCTTGGTAAATCCATGATTGTGAAAGAACAAATAGGAGCTGTAGAACTGCTGAAATATTTTAATCTTCTGGTACCTCGGCCAAAAGCCTTCAGTTTCCTCTGAAGGCTTTTGGCCGAGGTACCAGTACACATTAAAATATTTCAGCAGTTCTACAGCTCCTGTTTGTTCTTTCATAGAGTTTCTCCATTCTGGTTTTTGTTAAATTCATGACTGGGAAGAATTCCACGCAACCAGAGCAGCATGAGCCAGAAGACAGAAAAGAAGAGAAGGCTTAGAAGTCCAAGTCCTACATTATACCAAAGTACCAAAGAAGATTTGCCTCCTGGATTTACAAGCCAAGTAATACTGCTTCACAAAGCTGTTAATCTTTGACCCAAATGTCTACAATGGACAACAGCATTTAAAGCAAGGACTGGAGAGGCAGTCACCTGGAGGTGTGACATTTTCAACAGCATTTTCAAATGTGTGGCCCACCACCTATTGTCAAAAGATAATGCAGTTGGCAGTCCACTTAAAAAGTATTTGCTGGCAAGTGACCACCCTTCCTTACTTCCCTTGAGTAAAGGCGGAAAAATTGCAGGTGAGTGATAATTCAGCAAACAGAAGCTGGATGTATAAGAGTACCACTGCAGTATTCAAATATCTATATGGGATGTCTGCCAAAGGTAGGTATTTGTCCTTACCCAGACTCTTCGGTGGTCTGTTGTACCACAGCATATGAAATCAGTTTTGAGAAATGGACACTAAAGAGCAGTTTGGTCCAAAAAACAAAACACACACAAAAAAAACAGTAATCTATGCTTTCACATACTTTAATTTTTGTTGCTGATTAAATGTAGGCACAGAGGAAAAGACACTGCATCAACAAATGCCCTTATATCACACTTAAAATAATGCAAATATCAGATCATTCAAATTATATGTAAAACACACCTATTTAACAAGGTCAAGGCTGGAAAGGGTTCATGGACTAGTCATTTTGCCTGGATAACAAGCAAAAATAAATAAAAAAGTGTGTGTGTGTGTGTGTGTGTGTGTGTGTGTGTGTGTGTGTGTGTGTGTGTGTGTGTGTGTATCTACACAGACACACACACACAAACACACACACAAAACTCCACATACATAACATACAATATGTATATGACCCACCTCTGTCATAAAAGGGCAGGCAGGCTATGAGAAAGGTCCAGTAGCAGATACGGGGTTTCCAAACTCAGTATGAATACAGTACTATTGGACAAGATGGAGAGTGCATATCCTGCAGCAATGATCCTATTTTAGTACACCTGTATAGCTGTTTGATAACTCACCATAATAGTAGGTGTTAGGAAAGTTCAAACCTCTTAGAGACAACGAATTAATTAATTTTCACTCCCTGTTATGCCTTTATGTTTTCACCTTTGCGGTAGGTTTGATGGTCTTCCCTTTCTCATATATTTTTCATTTAACCCTTCCTTACCTTCCTTAACTCCTTGTTCCTACAGATTGACTTATTTTCTCTTCCGTCCATTAATTTCATGAAATAACTGTTTCATAGTAGCTCTTTATCTTCTTTCATATTCCTATCTTCTCCCTAAATGCTGTCTTTCTTTATCACCTTCCAGAATATCATAATATTCTACTTTGTCACCAATATAGGTTTTTCTTACATCTCCCCTTTGCTTTCCATTCTATATAACTTTTCATCTACTGAATATCATTACTGCTTCCATTCTCTCAATGCCTTTTACCTATCACTAACACTCCTGCTCAGTCCAGTTATATTCAGCTTAAATGTATTGTCTTACTCATTTTCTAGTGGTTTCCATTCCCGCAGTGCTTTCCCACATCCTTCTTATCCACTCACTCTTCCAGGCAATATGGATAATTCCTGAAACTTTTTTGACATCTTCAATTGCTGCCCTCTTCTACCACTCTCTCTTCATTCTCACAGAAGTAAAATATAACCAGTGTATTATCTCATATCTTGATTTCATATTGACAATAACATTTTGCCATACTACAGTTTCCATTATCTCTTCCCAGTTTCCCAACTTCTCTCCTTCATCCTCCCAGTCTGTTAAATACATCCATCCCCTCACTATATCCTCCCACCAGCATCTCCCTATACAGCACTTCACTAACCTCCCTTCTCACTTTGTAATCCAAAATCTTTTCTCATTTTCCAGATCCCCTGCCTCCTGTCTTTTTATATTCTCCATTTCTTCATGATTCCCTGCAAGCATACCATATCCACTGATTTCCCCTCTGGTAGAACTCCTCCAACACTTCTTCCCCTATCTCTCCCCAGTCTATTCCCCTTTGTCAGGAACTTAGCTACTTTCACAAACCCCTTACCACTGCATTTCCGAAACTGCTGCATTTCTTTGTCTTTAACTATCCTTCTTGGCTCCCAAAGTTCCACCTCCTCTTCTTCACTCCACTTCATATTTCCCAAACTTTGTCTTGTTATTCTTATGTCCTTCTCTATTTCTTTGTTTCTCTTCTGTCTGTTTTGAAGTTTTATAACTGCTAGGCCAATTCATCAGTTCCTTTAGGCAATCCTCTTTCAGATTTTCCCATATTATCCCTTACTCATTAAACACTATACACACCTAGTCATAAGGAAAAATACTACATTTCTTCTTAAGTCTGGAATGTCTCGTCCCTTTTCTAGCCTATGCTTTCTTGGCTTTTTTTGCCCTTATAATCCTGAACTATCCCAACCTCCACATAAATTCATCAAACAATATTTCACTACACATCTATGTCTTGCTTCTGCCAACGCCTTGTTAGATGCATTAACAGAATTATTGCCATTTACACTACCATCATTATGACTGTGTTTATACTTTGACTCAATAGTTTCATCTTTCCATCCCACTTCCCTTTCCTGTTCTTTAACCTGTCACCCACTCCTATGTCTTATAAATCCTCCTCAGATAATCCTAGTCATTCAAATGAAAGTTTTGTTAATCAATAGACAGATGCCTACATAAAGCATTCCGAATTATTCTACCCTAGCCTATCCATATACACCAGTAATAAATTAAAATTATTCGTTGACTGCGATCCTGTCTTACACATCACTAACAAATTCAGATGATTCATTGACAGTCAACCCTTGTAAAAACCTACCTATCACTCTTTCGGTACCCTAGGCAAACCCACCTCACTCCTGTTCCCAGTACTTTTTGCTAATATTTTTACACACTGAGATGTCTAAGAATAAGTACACCAATATTTTCTAAATCAGATTGTGACAGATACATGAGGTGCTTTTTTAAATCTTCTAAATCCTAAAGAAGGTAAACTCAACATTTGGGATTTAAACAGAAATGTGTGTGTGTTTGTGTGTGTGTTTCACAATGGTGGGAAAATATGAGAAACTATGACTTATTTATATATATTTATCTGTGATGCATGTTTTCTGGTGGCAGGAAAACATGTGAATTTTTAGATCTTTTTCTATGAAATGTATGGAAAGGTTTATGGATTTTGTAAGTGAAAGTTGCAGCTACCTTCTGCTAGGAATTATAGCAATTAGGACTCAAAAATGCAATTGCTCTGCACTGTGTTTAGATCATTTATGCCTTTTCCTAGACCAGGAAGCTAAGAAGTTATTGAAGTGTAATTAGAAGAATTTTTAAAGTGATAGCTAACCTCAGTAAGTAAACAGACTCATTAGTATGTAAGCATCAACCTTTGCTCAAATGCATCATTAGTATGTGTAAAAAAGATATAAACCAAAATAGATGAGACACAAGAGAAAGAAGAACTTGCCTAAAGCTTTGATCTGTGAGTTCCCTGCAATTTGTCTCTGTCAATGCTCTGATTATTCAGCTTGTTGAGTTTAAAACAGTGAGTGAGAAGGTCACTGAAAAACCAATCAGTAAAACAAAATGAAAACTCCAGCAAAGCTAGAACTTCCAATAAGTGACCTCCCAAACCTCTTATATCAGAGGCACATGGCATATATGCAAATGATCCCTATGAACATCAGGTGTTTCAGCTAACTGGCAATTCTGAATGCCCATGACTTCTTTCGGCGTTTTAATGGACAATTTCAGGCCACTAAAGCCAAACCCCACTATCTGTGGATATGCATATTTCGGCCTTGCTATGACCTCATCGGCACAGCACAAGCAGAGTGTTTGACTAAGCATTAGAAACACAGGGCTGTTATACCCAGCTGATGTCCATTATCATTAGGGTCACTGCAAAAATATCCCAAACAACAAACTAAAACAATGAGTGAGAAGGTCACTGAAAAACCAATCAGTAAAAACAAAATGAAAACTCCAGCAAAGCTAGAAATTCCAATAAGTGAACTTGTTGAGTTTAGGTCAGTAATTCTCCCAGTTAAGAATAGTTAAATAATGAAACTAGCTGGAGACAAGCCTTTTTTTTCTTTCTTGTGTTCTGTTTGTTCAAAATAATTATTTTCTCTTTCTATGTGTAGTTCTATATCACTCAACCATTAACTGCATTCTTAACTAATGGTTTTCTAAGTAAAATATTTCAATTTAAGATTGTGACTGGTCATCTTATATGTATGTATTAATTGCTAACAGGGTATTTATTGCTAAATAGTGACAAGCAGCTGGCATTCACCTCTGGTGCTCAGTGACACAATACTGTCTGCATTTATTGTTTGTTTTACAGTCATGAGTGTAAAGAGACTGGAAAGGTCTTAGCCTTGTAATCTGGAGTGTTGCTAGTTAATCAATATGAGCCAGGACAGAAAGTATTTCCTGCAGTGCGTCTGTGTGGGTATTTAAGATTTTATTCAAAGTATATTTTCTGTGAGAAAATGAGCACTGGAAGGCACTGAAACCCAAAGAGAGTGGAAAAAAGGGGACTGGAGAGCTATGCCAAAGACTTTTCTCAGTAGGATGCTCAATGTGAAGCATGTTCATGGGTGGAGATGTGTGCATCCAAACCCAGGACAGCAGTACATATTTCCTGCATGCTCCTGTGGCCAAGTTGCATTTTGTGGAGTGCTCAGTAATTCAAATTAGTGTGCCTGTTATACTATAATCTGTTTGCTATCAGTGATGTGACCTGAGTGGTCACATGGAGTGGCCATCAGATTTAACATTTTTAAATTAAAAGATCTCATAGTTTATAGCTCATTACTAGATGCAGAGTCCCGTAGACCATTGATGAGCCTAGTTCAATTTCTCAATTGCTCCAAAGCAGTGTCTGGTTAAGTGACTTCCTCAAAGGCACATACTAGGCAAATGAAGGCTGAAGGAATCAAACCCTGGATCACAGGAAGAAGCTTATTAACACTCATAGTATTAATCCTCTGTGCTAACTGCCAGATTTAATTTAGTGGTGGGCAGTGAAGCAGATCACAATACTATATCCCCTACCTACCACCTTTTCTTAACATTTATGATCAATGGTTACAAAGCACTTTTGTCACCAAAACAACATGGTAAATATACATAGGTATAGACTGCACAGCAGTTATTTAATTTTTTTTAGTTGGAATAAGATTAGGAAATGAATAGAAATGAGCTCTGAAGAATAAGCCAATATGTCAGTGTCATGGCTAACTAAAGAGTGTAAAATTATGGGAATTTCACATGCCAGTTCGTCCAAGGAAGACATGACAGAAACCCTGTGTACCACTGGAAAGCAGTCCACTAAATCAGAAAACAGCCTTGTAGGTGCGGTGGGTGTGTAGCATGCAGAAAATAGACAGCCCAATCCCTCCCTTGGTGACTTTCATTGGCATTAAAAAGACTTGCATTAGAAATTAAAAATCTGGATTTTGATACAAGTGAGAGAATAATGCAGCTCAATGTGCAAAGAAAATAAGAGCAAGATGTAGTCAGACAGAGAGAAAGGGAGTGAGAGAATCCGGCTTGATGTGACAGGTAGAACCTGACCCTTGAAACAGATTAGAGTACTGTGGAGGGGGTAAGCAGAACCATTAATGCCAAGTTCAGCATCAAATTGTTTTTAAAGTATAACAAGGAGATGGTTCTAATAGTTTCATTCTGGCATTTGAAATAAATTAACCATGGGCACTGTGTAAAGTTTTAAATCCTCTGCTCATGAGTAAAACAATGTGCACTGTCTCAACATTAAACGTTGTTTAGTTTTTAAGTTGCGATAAAGTTAAATAATGCTTAGTTGAATGTTTTAGATTATCTCCTGAAGTGCACAGAAAAAAATTGAGAGAGCATAGAAGAAAGGCAGATGACAGCATGAATCATTATATTGCAGAAATAAGTATTTACTTTCTTAGGTGGGTGAGTGGTTGTTAGCTCAATACACTTGAAAACTAGTAGGCATTTTGGTGTGAGAGTAAACATGCAGTATTCCACCTGAGGACATGAGAATCTCAGTGGCAGAGTAGGAGTATTACACTGGTGAACAGTTGAGGAGGAAGAGAAACCTCCATTTAACTAGCAGGTCATAACTGCACAAGAATGGGGTACCCAAGACTATTCATGGGTGGAAGGGGACCCAGAGGTTGTAAGTCATATCAGTATGTGTCACAATCAAAAGGGAAGCCATCACTTCTGGTGCATACCCAGGCCTTGAGGTTAAATGCTATCAGTGTAACAAAAGGGGGCAAGTATGAAACCAATGTCCACTGATAAAAGGAGGAGAACAAAGTCAGGGATAGCACTATGACAGTGGTGGGCTGTCTGGACACACCCACAGCAGTATCTCGGGTACTTGTGGTTGCATGTAGCCATGCACATAGGGGAAACACTGTCAGTGTCCACATGTCTAACAATGGCTAGTGATGAGGTTATTTGGGGGGGGGGGCTAGTTAGCACTGTCCTGAATCTAAGTTAAAGCTGTTGAAAGCTACTGGACTTCTTCTGGAGGGTGTACCTCAGGGGAAGAGTTAGGTTGCAGTAATAAGTCAGAACACGAGGCACCACTATTAGAAGATAAACTTAGTTTGGAGGAAGGGATAGTGGGGTGACATACTCAGCTCTCAGAACCTAATTTATGGAACCTGGCAGAGGTAGATATGGAGGCTCCTAATCCTCGAGGTCAGGGAGAGGTCATATACTCTGATAAAAGTTTACTGCACAGTGAATGGATACCTGAAGAAAGCCAACAGGAAGAAGTAATACAGAGTCTGGCAATGTCAAGGTCCTACCAAGGGCATTTCTAACCAAAGTCCACAGTATTCACTTTTTAGGCCATATGGACATAAAGTTGTAAGAAGAAAGCTCACAAAGACTTTCTATTTGCCATATATTGTAAAAGATGTAAAAGGTGATACTGCAAGACATAAACTGTTCCACAGGGTCAGCTAGTTAAGAGATAAAGCTAAAGCTACTTTGTTGTCTCTGCCTACTACTGAGGAACCATTTCAAAGAGCAGTTATGGACATTGTGGGGCCTCTTGTATACCAAGCTCCAAAGGTATGATGTATATCCGGGGAGTTGTGGACTGTGATACTAGATACTCTGAGATGGTGAATCTGTCCTCTTCTGAAGTAGACAGAGTAGCAAATGCTAACTTAGAAGTGTTCAGCTGGTTACGTTTCCCAAGAGAAATATTGACAGAGTTGGCAGTCTAAAGTTATACACATTGGCTTATTTGTAGAAACATTGTGGGTTAAACCATTTAAAGTCTACCCCTACCATTTACAGAGTCCAGTGAAGCAATTTAAATCTAATCTAAAGACTATGTCACAGGATTCACACTCTAGCTCAAGCCAGAGTGGGACATGCCTTTTATAGGATGCCTGAGTGTGTTAAGCATAACCTGTGAGAGGGAGTGTTGGACAGGGGGTAATCTAGGTATGCAGCAGTCCCTGGGCCTTACCAATGATGGTACTGCCAAAGTTAGGCGGCAGCACCAGGTTTTGTGTAGACTATAGAAAACTGAAAAGTCAGATGCTTAACCCATTCCCAGGAGAGATAATGCCATAGAACAGTTGTGTGGGGCTAGGTAGCTACAGATGTGATCAATGATTACAGGCGGTTACCCCTGATATTTGCAGTAAGGGAAAGGTCAGCTTTTGTAACCTCTTTTGGGTTATATGAATGTATATATATATATATATATATATATATATATATATATATATATGAATATAAATGCCCTTCAGAATAAAGCATGTTCCAGCCACCTTCCAGCAGTTGTTATATAACATCCCAGCAGGAGCTGTGGAACATGCTCTTGCTTACCTGAATCATACTGCAATCAACAGCTGGTCCTAGCAAGAACATGTTAGGAAACAGTTGGGTAGACTAAAAGGGGTTAACTATTGAGACCAACTAGTGTTATGTAGGAATGGCATAAGCATCTTATCTAGGTCACAGAGTAGGTGATGGTAAAACTCAACCACAGCCTTGCAAGGTGGAAGCCATTCAAGCATGGCCTTGCACTATTACAAAGAAGCAGGTGAGAGCATTCCTAGGAATATTAGGGTGCTATAGGAAGTATGTCCACACTATAGTATGACAGCCAATTCCCATACACACCTTACCAGAAAGAACAGACCAGACAAGGCTGTCTGGACTTTCAAACTGTGATGAGGGATTTTGAATGCTGAATAAGTTCTCGAGAGGACCTCTTGTGTCAGCCAGTCCTGACTACAATCAAGAATTTATTGTGCAGGTTGATGATTCAAATCATGGATTATGGCTATACTTTGCCAGGTTTCCTTAGAGGTGGAATAGCACCCTACAGTGCATCTCTGTTGCAGACCTCAACCCAAAGAGGACTCCTAATCCTAAGCAGCTGCAGAAAATGAGTGTTTGGGCATAGAGTTTGGGTTCTGAGAAAGTTTCAACCACACATGTGTGGCAAAAAGTCAAATTTGTCATTACAGATAACAACCGTTTAAAGAGTTTTTTCACAGTGAGTAGGCAAAATGGAAAGTTTCTTATCATAGGATCATAGGAGTTTACTAGCCCTAAGGCCACAACAAGACTAGCCAAGTTATAACCTTGTTCCTTTACGGACCAAGATATACACTCTATGGTTGAATGCAAATCTAAGATCAGTAGTGGCTGCCCCTGTCTAAGAGGGACAAAGGTGAACCCCCCAGTGTAAATTTATGGTTTCCCATCCAAATGTCCAGGTTATGCTTAAATAGGGTCATTCTGGATCTCTGTTTTACATGAAATGAAAGTTTGCTCCAGAGGAGTGGCAACCTCTGGGAGATATATCTGTCTCTCCAGCACATCCTGTTAATATCACAGGCTAGAGCAAGTGAATCTTGTCCCATTGGAATTGTGGATGTGCAGCAGCTTCATCAAGATAGGGTCTGAGACTGTCCTGGAGACCAGGTACAAGTCTCCTCTAAGCAGTCTATACCATACTGAGTAAAGTGATAGGGCCTTTAGTCTGTTCATGTAGGTCATGTATTGTAGACCCTGAATTTTCTTACTAAGAAACCTCTGAGGTCTCTCCAGATGCTGCAGATGTCTGGTGAGATACACAGAGAAGGGAGCATTGTACTCTATTATTGGTATGATGAAAGCCGAGTACAGGGGAGTTATAACCTGCTTAGCTTTGGATGCTATACGCTTGCTTATGAGGTGTGCAGTGTAGAAGGCCTTCCTTACTACTGTGGACACCTGATGAACAAAATTAAGGCTGCTATCAACTTGCATTCCTAAACCTCTCATCACTGGGTTTGAACTTAGGGGGGATATTATTAATGTTGTAATTAGCAGGGGTTTCTCCTTTGCTAAAGGGGATGATAATGTATTTTTTTGCATTTAGTTTATGTCCTTGGCTTTGACACCGTACATTTGTCTGTGTAAGCCCATTTTGTATGTTGACATCTTTGGGGGATTCCATGATTGCACTCAGTTTGGAGTCATCAGCAAACTTGATAAGCCATAGGCCATCTATTTTTACTTGGACTTCTGAAAAACAGATACCAAACAGTAGGGGGCCTATCATCGATCCTTGTGGAACACCACTGGTAACAGGTCTGCTAGCAGAGGTGGCATCCCCAATTTTGACTGTATGTGTTCCGTTTGTGAGCCAGCTGGCAACCCATCTAGTGACATAAGGGTTAATCCTCAGCTGGGTGAGTGTCTCAATGATGTACGAGTGAGGGATTGTGTCAAAGGCCTTGGCTAGGTTGAAAAAGGCAGTGTCAACTGTTTTACCTTAATCCAGGGCCTTGGTGACATCCCCAAAGAAGTCAAACAGGTTTAGCAGGCAGGATCTTCCCTTAATGAAGCCAACCTGGGTCAGGTCAAGAGCTCTAAGGTCACCTATTTCCTTGTTGATAAGATCCATGACGATTTTCTATATGGCCTTGCAGCAAAGGCTGGTTAGGCTTATGGGTGTATAGCTCCCAGGGTCAGCTTAGGGACTCCATTTGTACAAGGGTATTACGGTTGCTGTTTTCCACTCAGCTGGGACAAAGCCAGTACTTAGACTGAGACTGAAGAGCATGCTCAGTGGTTCCGCTAAATCTTGTTTTAGACCATTTAATAAGCAGCCTGGGATGTTGCCTGGTCCCAGAGAGGCTGTGTTTTTGGCCATTGAGAGTGTGGCCATGACCTGATCTCTGGATATACTAGGCAGAGGACTGGATGCAGGTATGTTGTGAGGTATGATTGGTAGGGACGGGGGGAGGTTTTTGACAAATCTGTCCACTAGCGAGTTGGAGATGTCCTCAGATTCAGTATAAGTGGTATCGTCCACAGTTAGTTTGTCACAAAGCTGAGCCTCCCCTTTTAGAGTTTGGATGTAGCTAAAGACTGCTTTGTGATTTTCCTTAACTAGGGATGCTAATTTAGTTTTGTAATTAGCTTTAGAGGACTTTACAAGATATCTAATCTACTTGTGTATGCTTTGGAGGGAGTTCATCCTTTGCTGGGACCGTTCCCTCTTGCTTTTTGACAGCAGTTTCTTTCTCTTATTGTACAACCTATTTATGCTGGATGTTCACCAGGGTTGCTTATTTTTTTGTGAATATCTTGATTTGGTCTATTCTGGTGTGGCAGAGTTTATACGTTTATATAGACTTTTATAAAGGACATTTGTATACACTTCAGTATAGGGGTCATTGTTGTCAGGGGGTCTGAAATTATTGATGCCATCACTCAGTAGGCTACAGTTTGCTTTGGAGAAATGTTTTAACCTTTTTGCTCCTAAGGGTGGGTCAGGTGCAATCATTACTTTGAAAAAGACTGATTTATGATCAGACTTTACCAGGGAGGGCACCATACATGGGGTGGTGCAGCAATGCCCCATGTTGGTGAGCACTATGTCAAGGATGTTAGGGCCCTTTGTGGGGGTGCTGACTACCTGCTCCAGAGCATTTCTATTAAAGTCCAGGAACCTTTGTGCAAGTGCATTTCTGCTCATATATGTTACCCAATCAATGGGAGGATAGTTAAAGTCACTCATGACCAAGGTATTTGACTGTACTGAGAGTGACTCAAGTAAGTCCAGATAGACTGTGTGGTTTTCGTGGTTCATGGTGGGAGATCTATAGCTAACAATGATGTGGAGGGGAGTCCTTCCTACAGTTAGTTGGCCTTGGAGTAACTCTAGGGGGTTATGCTGTTTAACTAGTGCAGAGGTGTATTTGTCTTTAATGAAGATGGATATGCCCCCTCCTCTGCTGTTTTTTTATGCTTGTTTTGTGGTCTGAACATGTGGAAGGCATTACAGCTCTGCATGGCCGGGGTACTCTTTGAAGCCCTGAACCATGCCTTTGTGACTGCGCAGACATCAGCATCTTCCAGGGTGAGAAGTGCTTCAAGTGAGTGTAATTTCTGATTTAGACTCCTAGCATTAAGTAGCATAACCCTGAGTTTTTTCTCGAGGATATTTTTATGCTGGGAATTTTGTCCTTTTGACTTTGTCTAAAAAAAACACTGGAGAAAGGCAAGTATCTTTGCCAGCAACCTAAAGCCTAAAAGTGACAGATGAGGACCACCTCTGGCAAAGCAGTGTGGTCTATTGACCATATCATCCCAGACTGTCAGATACTGGATCCCCCTGGACTGACTCCAGAAGCTAAGCTGATTGCTGAAGTCAATCATTTTTTGTTTGTATTGTGGCATCATCCTGGGTGAGGGAAGAATGCTGCTTAGAGCTAGGGACATACCTGCCTGGGACGCATAATCTGAAAGCTCCATCATGTCTCTCTTCATATTGACCAGTGAAGTACATCTCAAGTCATTCACTCTAACAAGGACTATGACAGAGTCATAACAGTACTTATTCTTGAGAGACTTGAGTGTGTACGTGATTTGGCGGATCCTGGAACTGGACAGGCAGCTGACCGTGACCTTCTCCTTGTTCAGCCTAGTGAGGGGGACATCTGTGTGTCTTACTATGGAGTCACCTCTGACCAAGACATTTGGTTTAGATATGTTTTGCTTTAGGGGCTTGTTGGATGAGACAGTGATGCATGTGTTATTATGTGTAGTGGGTGCTGTTGGGACCGTATTATGTGTAGAAGGTTTGTGCTTTGGACGTCTTTGCTCTTTTTGTGTATTTCTAGTGAGTACCCCTGCATATGTGGATTTATGTATTGTGTGCTTGGTATGTATGGGAGGTGGTGTGTGGGTGCTGACATCCTGCTTGGTATTTGGCTTGTTGTTATGTCAGTGAAACAGCATTGATTCCAGATTCATAGTACAAATACATCTCTCACATATTGTATTTGTATGTTTTAGAAATATTAAGTTGCCTGTATACATGAGGCATGCTACATTGCCTCAGGATGTCCATGTCAATCAGGCTGACTGGAGAAACAGTGGGAAACTGACCTTCCATTACATCAGGTCTATTCTGCAATAAGTGGTGGAGGGTGGGCTAGATGAACTGAATAATAAAAAACAATTATAATTTATTTCTTATGTCCTTCAGAAGTTGTTTTAAGCTAAAATAATCATTTAATCCAGGCTACTGATAAGCCTTAAAACATAATATCCATTTATTGTTTTTTATGTTAGTCATTGTTTTATACTGTTCATTGCTTTTTTATATGATTTATAACTTTAATTGTATTTAATGGAAGTCACATGATATGAACTTGATTTTATTTAAATCATACTGAAACCTATGTACAGTTTTCTGCCTGAGGAAGCCTTGAGAGGTGAAAGTATTTTTTACTAGCGCATTGTCAATAAATTCAGTTTTATTGAGCATTGTGGTGCTTGTGTCAATATTTTTATACCACAGAGAGGGCAACCATACTTGGCAAGGCCAGAAGGGGGCAATGAGGATCACTAAGCTCCCCAGCTGTCGAGATTTCTGAATGAATTTCAGGATCAGGGGAAGTGGAGGATAAGCATACAGAAGACCGGAGGGCCAAGCATGAACCAAAGCATCTCTGGGGCACGCCCCCGGAGGGGGGCTCAGAGCAAAATACTCGCTGCACTTCACATTGGAAGGAGAGACAAAGAGATAGCAACAAGGTCAACCTTAGTTTAGAAAGATCTGTTCCACTACTGAAGGATTCAGAGACCACTCATAAGGCATCAGAATAGATCTGCTGAGCCTGTCTGCCAGAATGTTGGACCACCACCGAATGTGCATTGCCACCAGAAAACAATCAGTGGAGATCGCCCACTCCCACAATCTCTTGGCTTCGTGACAAAGGGGATAAGAACTGGTTCCTCTCACTTGTTGATGTACCAGACTACAGACATGTTGTCTGTCTGGATAGCAATCGTCCCTAGGGGAAGATGGGCATGAAGAGCTTGCAACACCAGCAGCACTGCCCTCATTTACAGGACATTGATATGCAGTTTGGTCTCCAGGGTAGACCAAGTGCCTTGGGCTGTCCTTCCCAGCAATGCCCACCCACCTGAGTAGGGAGGCATCCATGGTCACCATGGTCATTGGAGCCGGAAGGATAAAGGGATGACCCAGAAGAAGATTCGGGGATTGAAGCCACCAGAGAAGTAAATCCCTGCAGGCTTGAGACAAACAAATTGGATGGGTTAACGGTAGATCTGGTAAGGACCACTGGACCGCTAGGGTCCACTGAAGAACCCTCATATGCAAACAAGCAGTGGAGATAAGGGTGATCATGGCTGCCATGGACCACAGTGCTCTAAGGACTGATTCCGCAGGGGGATATTGGGTCTGAACAATGTACGACATATGATGTGTGAGGGATTGGAGTCTGTCCAGGGTGAGAAAAACCTTGCACTGAATGGTGTTTAACAGAGTTCCAATAAAGTCTATAATTTGAACTGGACCCAATAGGGACTTGTTGAGATTTATGGTTATGCCCAACTGATGGGTGATAGAAGGAAATCCCTGGCTTGGTAGAGGTGATGCCTGGAGGGGGCAGAAAGGAACCAATCATCCAAGTATGGGAAGACCTGAAACCCTTACAGCCACAGGTGAGTCGCCACTACTGCCATCACTTTGGTGAACACCCTGGGGATGGTGGTGAGACCAAAGGGGAGCACTCTGAATTGGTAATGATTGGCCCCCAGCCGAAAGCGCCTGTCTATTTTGATGTGATAGTACCCATCCTGGAGGTTCACTGAGCACATCCAGTCACACACACACCTTCCAATAAATGCAGATAATTCCAGCAGTAACCTTGCACACACAGTAAAACCTCTTCCAATACATGCAGATAATTCCAGAAGTAACCTTGCACACACAGCCAAAATCCTTCCAGTACATGCAGATAATTCCAGCAGTAACCTTGCACACACAGTAAAAACCCTTCCAATACATGCAGATAATTCCAGCAGTACCCTTGCAATGCAGCAATAATTCCAACATAGAAAGTAATTCAAATTGTGCACGTGTTCTAAATATACGAACGGCAGCAACTTAAATAACCATGGAACAGTGCTAGTTGGAAAGTAATTCAAATTGCGTGTGCTCTATATATATATATATGAACGGCATCAGCATCAGCAGCACATGATGGAATAAATGCTTTACCTGGAGGAGCTTAAATAAAAGGAGTTAAAAGTGCAATAACCATTCCAACACAGATCAGCAGCAGAGCATTCTCAGCTCTCACAGCTTCTCCTGCAGCCATTACAAATCCAGCATCTCTTTAGCTCTCCTGCAGCCGTTACTTCGCAGTTTCTCCAGCAGCCGTTACAAATCCACCTTCTCTGTAGCTCTCCTGCAGCCGTTACTTCACAGTTTCTCCTGCAGCCGTTAAGTCTTTCCTCTCTCCTTCAGTTGCTGCTGTACACACACATACATGCCCCTCTCTTGCAGCCGTTACTTAAGTTAAAAAAATGAAGCCATTAAGTCCTTCCTCTCTCTGCAGCCATTACTTAAGTAAAATGCAGCATCTCTTAAGTAATAAAGTAAACAGCTCTTAATTAAAATGCAGCAGCTCTTAAGACATGTTAAGCCCAGTTTCTCTCCACACAGTAAAAGTAATAACATAAATGCTGTGTAGCCTGTGTTGTGCTTGCAGCCATTAACAAAATGTTTCTCCTGCAGCCGTTAAATAAGTAAATAAGTTAGAATTACATTTTTTACCTGCAGGAGGAGCTGAGCCGGGGAAGAAAGATGTGCAGTGCCGAATGCCAATTAAGTAAAAGGTTTCTCCTGCAGCTGTGTAAGTAAATAATAGAAGCTGCCATTACAATTACATTTTTTATCCAGAGTAGGAGCCAAACCGGCCTGCAGAAGCTGACGTCATCGTGCACGCCCTGCACGTGATGACATCAGGAGTAAAAAAAAAAAATAAGGAAATTCAGAAATTAAAGGGGCCACGCAGGAATTTATGGCACCCCAATATTTTGCCCTCAAAACTGGTATTTACCGAGCAATTCAGTATGGTTGAGAGGTATGAGCGTATGCTATAAATTGTTCAAGTTCTGTAAATAGGCATTGTAGAAAACATAGTCACAAACAATAAGAACAGTTTAAAGTAGGTGGTAAAACAGTTGCAAACAGTTTAAAAGTGCAAAGAAGGTTATAAAAATACATATTTTTCACTAGAATTCACAGGATGCCATGGATTTAGTTCAGATTGACTTCATATCTCTGGCTAAGGATGCCAAAGTCTGAGCAGCTCTGGCAGACTAAGCACAAACTCCAGCAAATGTTGTGTTTAGATATCAGTTAATTAAAACATTTTTCAAACAATCCAACCAATAGGAAAGCCCAAGACTGAGCACTGTAGTCCTACAACTTAACTATAGCGCATGATGGTACTGTATGGACTGTTTCCTCAGTCATAATGTAACAGATATCTAAGCTGCACATAATTCTTGTTTAATCTGCAGTAGGTAACCTACAAGTATGATTCAAACTGTAATGTATGTGTTCCCCAGCTGTTGGAAAATATGAGAGAAACTTGACGACTGTGTTTTAATTGACTATCTTTGTACAGACCTAGGTAGTCTCTTTTTTTTTACTTTCTGGAATACAAGTTTCCATTATTTTACAAATACAATATTGATGTTGTATACCATTATGCATTTTGACTTGGGCCATGGCTGAAGACACTGTCAATGTCATTAGCTGCTTACTACGGCTCCTAGTAATGATTTTAATCTTAAATCAGTTAACAAACAAATAATTATATATGGACTGAACTGCAACTAATGACTATTTTCCTGGTTTCTGCTTAACTTTCATAGGCACTTTTTAAAAAAATCTGAGAAAAGTTACTGCTATGAATAAATTAGACAGATGAACATATGATTTTCATCTAGTCCACTGTACTGTCATATACTCCAAAAACATCTATAATAAGGAATAAAACGGTATAATGTAAACAGTATAACTTTACTGTCATATACTCCAGAAACTCTATGACAAGGAATAAAACTGTGTAATGCAAGATGCATACTTACTCTGTAACATACTTCACATACTCCATAAGGAATACAACTGTCTAATGTAAGCAGCATATGCAATAACACCTTATATAACAATGCACAACAAACATTGCTGTCCATTATCTGATTTCTGTGTGATTCAATGTCTTGAAACAACTGCCTCATTTATACCAAAACTGTACAACAGTAACACAAAAAAGCCTTCTTCTTCACAGAAGTGTACAGATTACAAGTCCTTTACATTTTGTGTTACTGAAGCATTCTTATTAGACCATATGAATTATATGAATCCTTCATATCAAACCTTCGGAGATTTGCACATTTATGAACTATTTCCCAACAGGAGCAGTAACAGGCACTTCAAAGTATTCTCCAAACATTTGAAAACATACAACTGTTGCACCTGCATGGATGTCCAACCCGCCATAATAAATAATTAATTTAATTTAATCAAAAGGTAGCATTCCCATAAGGATCTGGGACCTACCATGTTATAGTTTATCAGGTTATTTGGAATGCAGTCTGACCTTTTTGTAAAATCTCAAAGGTAGTTTTACTGATGACGTGGTAGCAGAAACCCTCCCTTACCCCTTGGACTCTGTCAATGTCATTAGCTGCTTACTACGGCTCCTAGTAATGATTTTATATTTACACTTGAATGCTGTAGACATAAATGTGAAGTCGCAAAAGTTTGGTAGAGGTGATTTTTTTTAACCATTGTATTCCCTTTTTACAAGCACATAAAAAAAATCCAGTGATTTGATTTTTATAAAATTGCCAAGGATTTCATTTCAGCTTAACTAATTTGCAGCTATGCTCCTTTTCTATATATTTTCTCCAAATTATACTTGCATATGTATTCCATAATTAACTTTTACATAATCAGTCTTTCTTGGAATATAGTAGTAATTTATATATGTTGTTAAAATTTTTCAAACTTCAGCTTCAACAAACATTGTCTAGCACAACAGAGAAATTCTTGATGAAACATCCTGTTTAGAGAGGTACTAGTGTAACTGGAAAATGTCTCTTTTCTCTGAAATGCAGCAGTATCAGAATTTGGTATGTAAGTAAACAAGATACAGGGGCACATCAGTTTGGATGTACATGCATTAAGGACATTTGGTTTTGTGTGATATAAATCAGCACTAGTGTTTGTTCAGTTCCCAGAGACTAAAACATTCTCAGCTACAACTAACAATCATTAGAAACCATCACATCTTCAAATACTTAAGCCTTTGTCTTGATCCTACCCTAAACCTCTAGCTCCTTATTAAGAAAACTCAAATAAAAATCCAACAAACCTTACTCTGAATATGGAAAATCTCAAATTTCCTGTATTTCTTAGACCACTCATTCACTGCCCCCTCAAATAAATATATACACACATATATATATATATATATATATATATATATATATGTATATATCTTTATATAACTATATATATATATATATATATATATATATATATATATATATGTACACACACACAATGAATCCCTGCACTTCCCAAACCAGCAATGACTGCACATTTTATATTTTATGTAAATTACTACATTATTAGACAGCTTCCCATCTGTTTTATTCATAATTTTATAATAGTCCATGCAGTACAAATGTAAGTCTTATTTTCATGCTCTGTTTGCATAAACATATAAGAAATTAAATGAATCATTTATGCAGAACAGAAACAAACCACAAAAAGAAAGGAAGGCAACATACACCAGTATTTTGGATTTATAAAAAAAGTCTTTATAGATAAAATATCTGCATAATTAGATTGTCAGAACAAAGCTAACTGTCTTAAATGTACATTTATAAAAGCCAAAACAAAAATGGATCTGTTAATGAGGAAAAAGGTTTACTTATGTTTTTGTAGTCAGCATTTTCAATAGCTCAATCAAGGATGAGGCTTCATTCAGTATAAAAGATGAAAATGTCTCCAGAAAATGACTAAAATGGTTTATGCAACTATAAGCCTGCCACTATTACATGAGATATTCCTACCATAGAGTAGACTCTGGTCATAACCAGTTTTGTTATGTTTTCATGAAACAGATGTCAATAAATTAACATTCAGAGTGGAATGAAGCAAACTTTAAGAGATTAATCTTGACATCTATTTCTAGAAGATATGACAACCTGGTTACAGTCAAAGCAATCTGATATAATTCTTTGTAGTACATGAAGCCTGCTTAGTGCACTACAAATTACAGAGAAAGAGAGAGAGAAAACAAAGGGCCAGATTTCAAAATACTTGCTGTCACTGTAAGTGACTTTACTCCTCTGTAAGCCTTCCCCGATTTCAAAACGCTTGCTCTCAGTTTAAGTGACTTACTCCAGTGTAAGGCCCATCTATAATGCAAGTTTACACTGGTACCAAATTCCAGAAGTCTTTCTCCCGGTGTAAATGATTTATTCCATTGTACTATACTAGAATAATTTAATGGAATCTGTAGCAAATGACTGTATCATATACATGCATTTAATTGTCTCCAGTCACCAAAAATAAACAAACACAAGAGTGCCTGCCACACACGATTGAAAAAACACTATAATAAAGAACACCAAAAATCCACTGGCCCAACAAACGATTTATTAAAAGCTTCTCTCCATAAAAAGATAGGGTTTATATCAGAACAAAACAATATCTCTGAAAACCCATTAAAAAATAAAAAAATAATACCCAGCATGTGACTGAGTTATTCCGTCTATCTGCTTTCATTTTATGTACTGATGCTAATGAAATATGTACATTCAGCCCAGGAAAGATATCAGAATTCAAAGTAATTTGCCAAACAACTTCTTTGCATAACAAAAATATTTTTCTTTCACCCTCTCCAGCATAAATATAATGAGAATCTTAGTGATGGTTTAATGATGGAAGTTACTGACTTTAAATAGTTTCATTAGAAATGACTTAATTTTTGACAGCAAGAAAATATATTACAATTGTGTTTTGGTAAATTAAAGAAACATCTTGAAACTGACAGGTAGGGGAAAGGAAAAGAGACAGAAATGACTATGATGCTAGTAAAGTTTGTTTGTTTATTTATTTATTGCAAACTCTGGTAATATTCTGATGAATTCCTATCATTTTATGGATGAAAAGCACTTAATAAATCTGATGTTGGTCCTGTGAATTGTTGGTGTTATTTTTTATCTGTTTAGCTGTTTGTCTATACATTTGCTTAGTGAATGAGTAGATGACCTAGTGCCTTTTCAACCATATCTAGCTAGGCACAAAGTAGTGAAATGACTATTTACAATAGCTACAGGACAATGTCAATTCTTTTTTCTATAAATATTACTGATACTAAATTATACTCTACTAGACCTCAGTCTAGAATGACAGATAACATTACTGCATTTTTGAAATAGGATTTAGGTTTCTAGAAAAACATTTTTCTAGTATCTCTAAATCTTTTCATGACTTAATACAACTGTGACACCCCACCATTGGCCCAGTAATCGAGGAACCTCAGTCCTCACTACTGGCAACAGTGGAGGACGTACATTGGGAGGATGACAGGTATGAACACAGTATTTCCAGATGCAGCTCTCTGTATCAAGTGCAATTTCCCTCAAGAGCACACAGAGATTGCAGGCAGTCTGGGGATGGTTTCTCCCTCTTTATCCAGATCCCCAGTAAGACTCCTCACTGGCAGAGCTATAGAGTTGAGATCTCAGCTGAGTGGCTAAGCCAGGACCTCCAGTACCCTATGTGTCTAACCAGTGCTTTGTGTCCCTACCCAAGTAGTTGACACACACACACACTCTTTGAGAAATAAATATACAAGTGCTCTCATAACTTAAATCTGTCTCATAAATATCAGCCACAATGAAAGGAATAAATACATTTAGTAATAAATAATAAAACAACAAGAAAAATACTCAGTAAATAATCACAGTTGCATCAGAGTTTGAAATCACAGAAAATATTTAAAACAACATTGCAGGACAGTCTCAAATAAATAAAGAAAACATGTAAGCTATACTTCACTATATTCCTGACTATATCTAAAGAAATTACTGTACCCTAGTTAACTTGCTTACAGAGCAAGCAGCAGATGTGGTGAGTGGATGTTCTTGTCAGGTCAAAGACAAAATACAAAATGCCCAGTCTCTCTCTCAGAGAGTTCTTAAATTAATATTTCAAATATTACTTCTGGGGTGGCTTGCAGCATGACATTACTTCTTGTCATGTGACTATCCCAGGTGTAAACCCCCACTGCAGCTGGTAGCATTTAGCATCTATCCGTGAAAATACATAAACAGGGACTTCTCTTAGACCTAAGGCAGATTCTGGAAGTCATAAAATAATAAACACTTCCAAGACAATACAAAAAACTTCTAGTTCTAGACATTGTGTCTGCTACTGCACTGAAACTGAAAGATAACGTCTCTATTGTTTATGGCCCAGCCATAAAGTAACTCAACCTCAACCATTCTTCTGAAGTTTTGCTAGTTAATCTCCTGTGTTTCAGTCTCCCCTGCTAAAATACATACATCTAACCAGTTTCAATAGTGCATATACATTTCTGCTCAGTACTTTACAAAATTTCTCTTCAGCACATGTTTGTACAATATGACATACAGTTCTAATGCATCTTGTAACAAAAGTATCTTGCACGAGCATGTTGATATTCACAAATGAGACACAACCATTTACAAACTTCCAGATAGTTGTGCTGGCAATATCTCTTTCTGTCACACTTCTATATAAATCATATTAATATTCACAAATGACATATAATTATTTACAAAATTCCAGCTAGTTGGGTTGGCAGTATTTCCCTTTGTCACCCCCCCCCCGAAAACTCAAGATAGTTTTTCAAGTGACTCTTGAGAAATGTTGCTTGAGTGGTTTGAGTGGTTGAGCCCATCTGGGGAATACCTTACCCCATACACTGTCATGAGATTCCAACTGCCTTGGCATTGCTGACCCCAGTACAGTGCTGCACTGTCCTATCATATGCCTGCAACCCTACGCTCTACCATAGTAATTTGGGATTTGGCTGGCTGGCTCCCTATAACCATAGATCCCCCTCAGACTTCTCCTGCTTTGTACTGTAAATACATAGTACCAGGGCCTCTCTATCATGGTAAGGTTTCATCATGTTAACATGGTACAATTTATGCCCCTGCCTCCTGCCTAGCAGTTTTACCATGCGGTTAACATCACTGACCAGACCACTTTGAAGGGTCCCCCTCCAAAGCTGCCTGCAGCTTGTTGTGGCTGTTAGGAATGAGAACCATAACCTGCTGTCCCACAGCATACTCCCTAGCTCAAGCATTCCTGTCACACCAGACCTTTGTCTGCTGTTGGGCTCCTGCCAGGTTCTCCTGGGCCAAGCCCATGAGTTCCCTGAGCCTTGTCCTAAGGTTTAGGATATATGCCACAACAGACTCCTTATGGGATTCACACTCACCCTCCCACTCATCACAAATCAAATCTAGAGGCCCCCCTCGCCCTATGCCCATACAGTAACTCAAAGGGTAAAAAACCTGTGGATTCCTGGGGCATCTCCCTGTAAGCAAACAACAGATGGGGCAAATATTTGTCCCACTCCCTCTTAAACTGGACTGCAAATGCCTGTAACATGGTTTTGAGTGTAGGGTTTAACCTCTCAACAAGACCATTATTCTGGGGATAGTAGGAGTGGCTTTTAGGTACTTCACCCTACAGCACTCCCACAGACAAGCCAGCAGGTCTGACATGAAATTAGTACCTCTGTCAGTCAGTATTGCTTTTGGGAAACCTACAAATACCTGTATTTTTTAAGTTTGGCTTCATACTTGCATTTTCTAAGTTTGGTTCATAGCTTTATCGGTTTGGTTCCTTTTATTGGATAGGTTGCTTCACTTTTGAGAAATCCACCCTGCTGAAAATCCCTAACAAAGCATTTGCCACCATTTATGTCTCAATGGAGGATACGGTTACCACTTCAGGGTATCTGGCATCATAATCTATTACCACTAGGATATATTTTTTCCCTGTTGAACTTGGGGTACTCAGAGGCCCCACAATATCCATAGCTGCCCTCTGAAATAGCTCCTCAATCACAGGCAAAAACATCAAAGAAGCTTTCACCTTGTCTCCTGCCTTGCCTACTTTTTGGCACTGCTCATAGGTCCTGCAGTACCCTGTTACATCTCGGGAAATCCCAGGCCAATAAAAGTTCTGCATAATGTGTCTCTTTGTATGCTTTATGCTCATATAACCTGCAAAGGGAATATCATGGGCTATGGCTAGAAGTGGCAGATGGTAGGCTCTGGGCACTACCAACTGCTGTATTCTCTCACCCTCTAGCCCTCCTTCAGGGGTCCACTCTCGATATAGTAACCCTTTGTCCCAGTATAGAAAATTCCCCTTTTCCTTGACAATCAGGTGCCTCACTGGCATACCTCTCAACCATAATGAATTCCTCGGCATTTACCATTTTTGAGAGCTAAATAATGGGGTGCCACAAATTCACGAGTGGCCCCTTTAATTCCCGATTTTTCTTTATAAGGTTTTTTTTTTTGTTTTTTGTACAAGTAGTTGTGGCTGGGTTTACTATCAAAGTACTGAATGACACATGCCTGTAATTAAATATCGCGACCACTAGAATGTCTACATTCACCTTTTGGAATGCTGAGAATATTGCTGATAAATATATTGAACCGACAATGAATTTCGACCTTGTAACTGCCAAAATACTGCCTGCGGTATATTTAAACATGATTACATGCAATCTCGACGTACACAGAACTTTTCTACTAGGCATAAGCACCAAGAAAACATGCCATTGTCTGTATTGCTATCTGTATCAATCACTCGATCCATTAATAAAAGGGATTCAGCTAAATCAGAGCATGAGATGAATAAAGATTATTATTTAATAGTAAACCTTGTGGCTGATGTCATCATGCATTAGCTTCCTGACTGCCAGCCAATCAGAGGCACTAGGACTGTGTTTACAATACATTAGCATGCTGCCGCACTAATGTTTGAATCTGCTGGTCTGGTAATTTGGAAATTCTTTGGAATGTAGCAGTATGCACAGCAGGTCAGGCAGCAGCGAGCAAGCAGGCAGGTGCAGCCTTAGTGTTACGGTTTAAGTTTAACTTCTTCTCAATTTTGCCAAGCGACCAAGCCAAACCCAAGTTGCCCAACTTACTTCTGCAGACTGCAGTACAGAGTCAGGTCCACACTCAGTCCCAGGATGGTGGCTCAAGTTCAATCTCTCTGGTTTCAGGTAAGTAAAAAAAAAAATGCTATACCTTAAACTGTTAATGCATAATGGAAAACTGCCTGGGTGTCTGCGTGTGAAGAAAACAGTAACAGACGGTTATATATCTATATTCCGTAAAGTGACTGGCCGGGCTGCTGCTTATCACAACCGAATAACTGGGTAGTGTTTAACATTGTTGCCCTTGACGTAAACACACTGTTAAATAACAAATTAATAGAATGGTGGATTTCTTAGCTGTACAAATCCATTTCCCCATTACTGCTATAATTTACATCTAGCCACTTACTAATTAATAGACAAAATGGATTTCTTGAAACACTTCCACTGATAACTGCAGAGCATACACTGTAAACTCGTACTTCAGAGTAATGAAAATCTACTAGACATCCCTGACTTCGGTTTCAAGCCACATTGGCCAGCCTTCCGCAAGCACTAGGAAACCTTAAGTGTGCTGTTACATTTTGCTGGAAAGGAGCCATTGAATAAGTGTGTACTTTAAGCTGGCACTGTGTGTGTACATTTTAGCTGAAACTGTGCTGGAAACAGGCTGTTCAGTGCTTTTTACATGGGGCCGAGTAACGTCAGCTGTTCTTCTTTAAAAACAAATGCTTTACTTCCAGTCCGCGGTATGCATTGAATTCAAGTAAGTGTGCTGAGCCTGTTATATTTTAAGCTGAAAGGGGCCGTTAAGCTGAAACTGCTGTGCTGGGAAAGGGGGACTGTTAAGCTGAAACTGGTGTGTGCGTGGGAAAGGGGCTGTTTAGCTGAAACTCGTGTGTGTGTGTGTGTGTGTGTGTGTGTGTGTGTGTGTGTGTGTGTGTGTGTTTGTGTGTAACATAAGCAATTTATTCCTAAAGGGCAACAGGCACTTTATTTGTAGATGAAACACTAAAATATAAAGTTGTTTGCTAGCAGCAAACTCTTCATTAGTTACAGATCTCTTTAATGTTGAATTATTTAGATGACTTTTACTTCTGCAGAGATTGTGCATATTTACTGATACTGGTGGATTGTAGAATTCTGAGTAGACTTTTGTGATGGAAATGTTCTGAATTGGGCAGTTTTGTCATTATTGGTTCATGCATTTTGTTTCATTGCTTACTGGAAAAAATGCTCAAAACAATAAATTTAAAATGCGGTCTAACAAGGGTGTTGTATTAGACAAGGAATATAATCTAATACAGTCAGGAAGGTGCATCAAAGAACACGTGTGTGTTTCATATGCAAGGGCCTATGATTTGAATAAAGGCCAAAGGTAATCTTTACCTGTGACTGGCTAGATGCATTTTCTTTGGATGTGGGTTTCAATGCTGTTTCAATGAATGTGGGTTTCAAGGCAGGGAAGTTTTAATGCTAAGTCTATTTTCATTGTGATACTGTACTGCTTTGTTTAGCAGATGTCTATTAGTGTTTGTGCTATAAAATGTAAAATAAAATCCAAATAATCATTGTAGAAGTAAAGCAGTATGCACATTACAATGTTTATGGTAAACGGGCAAAATAGCAAAGTAATGGGAAATTGGAATGGCTGCAGGCCGGGGGATTCTGGGGCCATATTTTGGTTGTCTGTTCTTCAATTTGCGTTTGAAAGTTGGTATCCCACAATTCCATTGGAGTGGGTGGGGTTGTATAATTATGCATGCAAATGTTATGTTAATCAGCATACAGATTTGTATCCATTTTTCATCGGGCTTTGTCCAGATTTTTGATATTTCCAGATTGAGAGATAAGCTCACTGGCTACCTCCCACAGGCCTTGTAATGTAGGGTCTGTGAGCTGAGCCTGTCTCAGCTCTCTCTTTGTAACCCTTCCCAGCTCCCCTTCCACAGGAACTCTGGTATTCTCTGACAGCGGTGCCTCACTGTCAGCTTGGGTACTACTACTCACCTCTGCCCTTGCAGTCACTCTGTCCACATCAGTACTCACAAGCAGCTGTGGCTCACCTTCAGTCTCACCGCTACAGGATAGCTCCCTCCCTGAAGTAACCAGGCTTCAAGTCTACGGTCTGTCTGCCCCCCCCCCAGACTATAAGACCCACATGCTTATCTTCAAGCCTGACTGCATGTCACTGCATGCACACAAGGTACTGCATTATCAAAATCATTCCCTATCAGGACATCTGCAGGGATATCCTAAACACATTTACTTGCTTGCTTCCTTTTCCAGCCTCCCAGTCAAGGTGAACCCTAGCCAAAGGTATTTGGAATGGGGTCCCTCCTAAAGCTCTGACTGGCGTAGACTGCTCAAGCAAGTAGTGCTCCTCTTTAACCATTGCAGGCTTTACAATGGTTAGGTCAGAAGCTGTGTCTCTCTTAGCAGTGGCATCTTTCCCATTTACTAAGATAGGATATAACCTCTTGTGGTAGCTTGGTACCCTTGTTGTCTCCAGACAACTCACTGCTGTCATTCTGTCATTCCCACTTACTGGCTCTCCCACCTTTTGTTCCCCACCTTACCTCCATGGACATCTATATGCTACATGGCCCCACTGGCTGCATTTAAAACATTTAACCCTTGGTCCTGGTTGTGTACCTGGACCAGTGGCTTCCCCTGTAACTGGTGGACTCTGTTGGGGTTGTCTAGGCTGCTCACCTTGGGTTCCCTTAGACCCATGAACAGCACTGGGTATCCCTTTCCTGTGCAGTGATGCCCTGCTTGCTAGGTATAGGTCTCCCTTTTCCCCAACTCATTTGCTGTGTTACATTCTCTATCTGCTAACCAGATTCTCATGTCCTCAGACAAAGTGCTAAGGGCTTGTTCCCTCACCAAAAGGTCTGCCGGCCCTTCAAAAGTGGTGGACTGTCACCTACTCACCCATCTATGAAAATAAGTGTTTAACTCAGCAATATATTCACACACTTTCATCTGCCTTGTGTCTATGCTCAAAAAACTTTTTTCTGTAAGTTTTAGGTGTTAAACACTAACAGACAATTCTTAATGGTATTATAATTTAAGCAATCAGTATCAGGCAATTTAGAAACAGCAGTTACAGCTTTACCAAGGAGTAACAGGGTTAGGAACTGTGCCAACAGCCCCTGGTCAACATTAAACTGTTTACATACCCTTTCAAATATATGAATAAAACTGTCAGAATTATCACTTCTGCAAATTGTGGAAGATATATACTGACCTTTGTTGCTTCTGGGGTTCAGTTACTCCCTTACTCATTGCCTCCATGATCCTGGTGAAGAGTCAGCATTTCCTTTTCATGTTGCCACTGCCTCTCATTATCCTTAGCTTCCAGACGTCACAGTTTCTCATTTTCCTCAGGCTCCAGATGTCTCAGCTTCTCATTCTCTTCAGGCTCCAGGCATCTCAGTGTCTCTGCTGATTCTATTTCCAAATGTTTGGCTTCATTTCAAGACTCCTTAACTCCAGATGGGTTTTTACGTCCTCTGTGGAAAGGCTGAATTGTCCATTTTCTGAGAGTTGTGCATCTCCAAGGCCAGTCTGATCATCCTCTTGGTTGCTCATCTGTGATGCAGCTGTGACTAAGGATGCAATCACCTCTGCTTTAGTCAGGTTGGCATGCCCAAATCCTTTGGCTTGCCACATCTCGGCCAGCTGGCTCCTTGTTAGCTTGTCATACTCCTCTGCTGACATCCTTGCCTGTTCTCCCTGACTAAGTTCACAAAAAAAATAAAAAATAAAAAAAAATATTGTGATATGAAACTCTGAATGTTCACTGTGTGGCTGATTGAGAGTACAAACACCTTCTTTAGTGACCACTGTTTACAGGCTACAGGAATTCAATAGCCACACCACTGAATCCTAATATGAGGATATTCCACCACTGCCAACCAATATATGTGATGTGGATATCCCACCACAGCTACCAATATAATGTGACACCCCGCCACTGGCCCAGTAATCAAGCATCCACAATCCTCACCACTGGCAACAGTGGGGGACATACAATTAGTATAAGCAACAATGTACACACAGTATTTCCAGATGCAGCTCTCTGCCTCAAGTGCAATTTCCCTCAAGAGTACACAGAGACCACAGTCAGTCTGGGGCTGGTTTCTCCCTCTTTCTCCAGATCTCTAATAAGACTCCTCACTGGCACAGCTATAGAGTTGAGATCTCAGTTGAGTGGCCAAGCTGAGACCTCCAGCACCCTCTCTGTCCAACCAGTGCTTTGTGTCCCTGCCCAAGTAGCTAACACACACTCTTTGAGATATAAATATGCAAGTACTCTCAGAACTTAAATATGTCTCACAAATATCAGCCACAATGAAAGGTTTAAATATATCTAATAATAAATAATAAAAGAACAAGAAAATACTCAGGAAATAATCACAGTTACATTAGAGTTTGAAATACTTAAAACAACATGGCAGGACAGTCTCAAATAAATAAAACATCTAAGCTATACTTCAATATATTCCTGACTGTATCGAAGAGAAATGAATGTACCCTAGTTAACTTACTTACAGAGCAAGCAGGCAGATGTGGTAAGTGGATGTTCTTGCCAGGTCAAAGACAAAATACAAAATGCCCAGTCTCTCTCTCAGAGAGTTCTTAAATTAATATTTCAAATATTACTTTTGGGGTAGTTTGCAGCATGACATTACTTCTTGTCATATGACTATCCCAGGTGAAAACCTCCACTGCAGCTGGTAGCATTTAGCATCTACCTGTGAAAATACATTAAGAAGGACTTCTCTTAGATCTAAGGCAGATCCTTGAGGTCATAAAACAATAAACACTTCCAAGACAATACAAAAAACTTCTAGTTCTAGACATTGTGTCTGCTACTGCACTGAAACTGAAAGATAACATCTCTTTTGTTTATGGCCCAGCCATAAAGTAACTCAACTTCAACCATTCTTCTGAAGTTTTGTAAGTTAATCTCCTGTGTTTCAGCCCCCCCCCCATTAAAATACATACATCTAAACAGTTACAATAGTGCATATACATTTCTGCTCAGTACTTTACAAAATTTCTCTTCAGCACACATCTGTACAATATGACATACAGTTCTAATACATCTGTAACACAAGCATCTTACATGAGCATGTTTGCATTCACAAATGAGACACAACCACTTACAAAATTCCAGATAGCTTGGCTGGCAGTATCTCCTTCTGTTACACTTCTACATAAATCAGATTAATATTCACAAATGACATATAATTATTTACAAAATTCCAGCTAGCTGGGCTGGCAGTATTTCCCTTTGTCACAACAATCATCATATTTATTATACTACAGACAAGGTGATCTAGACCAACAGGACCCACTTTCTGATTATAATACAACTTCTCAAAGTAATGCCTTAATGAGTAAAGATCGACTCCCTAATTATGTGTCACTAAGACAGACTGATTAAGCCAGTGAAATTTCTACTCTGGAAAAGCCCTTAAGCCAAGACTGTTTTACCTTCAGGTCATGTAAAATGATTATTAAGATGCCAGCTCCTCATTTATACAAGGTTCATCATTCATGCAGTTACCATTTAGGGTCAGTTTTAGTATTCATCGTGAATGCCCTCTTTCCAAAAGAAAGAAAAAGACAATGATAATTCTCACCTCTACAATGATGAACCAGTCTCCCTTTTACTCTTTGCAGCCAAGATATAGGCTAGACAGCAACAGCATTTTTCTAACTTGATTTATACTGTACAGTTTGGGTTTCCTAAAGGATGGATAAGGGAGTGATGATTTACAGTGTTCGTACTTTAACATATCATATCTCATACATACTACATAAATTCCCCAGGCACCTATATTCATGCATTTTAATAAGGCCTTCAGTTCTGTTCACTGGTGGTTCATCTGGAAGGCATTGTATCTGGTACTGGAGGTACTTTTTTGCAGTCGAGAAGATTACTACATGCAGCCCCCAAGCACATGTTTCTATGAGTATATTTCTTCTGAGGTGAACAGAGTTGTAAAACAAAGGGTCCCATTCCAAAAGACTTGCTCTTAGTATAAGCAACAACGTACACTGAGAGCAGGTCTTTTAGAATCTGGCCCCAACTGTAAGCCTATTTATAGATAGGCCTTACCTCGAAGTAGGTCACTTACACTGAGAGGAAGTGTTTCGGGATCAGGGCATACAGAATCGGACCACAGGCTCACTCTTTAGCACTTAGTTTTCATTTAACGATTCAGACACTTACTCAGTGAAGGGAACACTATGCCCATGTAGCATACCTATGAGCAGACATAGTATTTATGTGTTTCATTATTTTCTGCAGACTGCATCATCTGGTTAGACAACCCCATTCAGAATATACCATGACTTTCAACTACTGTGTAGCATTATTCATCCTTTTCTGGCCTCTCAGGAAGTACTACAAACTCATTTACGACTTCTTAATGTGGTCTGCAAGGATCTTCAGCATAAGTTAGAGGATCTATCCTTGATATTCTTAGTATCCTTTAAACAGTTGTAGTATTTAGGCCTAGTTATTCAACAAGGTTCCACTAACAATGGAGTTCTCTAAACTAACCTTAGCGTCTTACATATAATTCAGTACAAGAAACCTTTCAACTGTGAACATTGTTATACTGGCATTTTCTCGATCAAAACTCTCAGCAATCAAGGTGGGAGTTTCCATCCAACTGTTATTCTGACTACTGTATCAACCAGAACTAGGGCAATCATGTTAATAGCATACATTTCAGAGGGTAGTTGCTCACTTTACTGGGAATTCCTCCTTCTTAAGTCAACAAAACTAAATACTAAACTAAATAATGTCACCATAGCATTAATTAAGGGATGGCTATCATAGCGTTCTCTTTTATTCTCGAGTGCCTATTTTATGCAGTTACTGAGGTACAGAACCTTGATCTATGGCTAACCAAATTCATCAGTGATTACAAACTGTGTACTGTCACTGATTCCCCCACCAATACAGAAGTTCTGCAAGAAACTACAGTTGTGTAAGTAAACTTACCGTAACAGTGAATGTTCTAATAGATCAGCATTGCAGCAACCTAAGCTATATGGGTTCTAACCCTTCTTGACAGATCAGCTTTTCAAAGCTAAAATGCACCTTCCACATCCTCCAAGTGTCAGAAGCTTGAGAGATGCTCCAGAAAAAGATAACTTCAGAGCATTTCTTTTTGTTTTTGCCTACAAAGAAGCACAGCATCCCCAAAAGAACAATGTTAGGAAAGAAACTTAACAGTGAACTAAATGCAAAATAGGTGTATACATTAACAACCTAATAACTCAAAAAAGAAAACAGCCAGAATAAGAGGTCTGGAGGGGTGGCTACTGCAACAGTGATCTATTAAAACACTTAGAAATAGCCTGCTTTGACACTGGTTCCCTTTTTTCTCACCCTTATGGGAAACAAACAGCTGATCTGCTTAATTGCATAAATCAGTCTGATGAGGTGGTTCAAGTAGAGAAAGGGTAAGCTTTTTTGAGCACAAAGTAAAGATCCCTAGGAGTTGCCACCTCTTTCCTTGGTGGATGGATATGCAACAGTCCTTCCAAAAGGCAGACAATCAGAACTGGCCAACACCTATAGTGCAATAAGAAATACCTGAGGACAGTAAATCACACAAATAATTAAGAACCAGAGGCAGCTCAGTCTGAAGAAGAGAAGGTCCTGGTTCTTGTACTAGTACTAATTAGAAATTTGTTTGCACTTCCACATATATGATTTCCTAGTAGCACTTTTTTCACCTCCATTAGTACTTGCACACACATAGAAAAGACGGTAACTGAAATGTATCAAAATTCTATCAATCAGGCAGTTACTTGAATAGTTTGTAGACAGAAGTTTGACAAACTATCCCAGAGTAAATTCCATCTGTGGGGAAGCTTGTGGTAATTGCTCAACTGAAAAGTAGGGAGAACAACTCTTATGCATCTGTAGTGGCAGACTATGGGGAAGGCAGGAGGGAGAATGAAGCACATGGATTGCAAAATAACTGGTCTGCCTACTGTAGAACCTTACTCTTTGCAAATCCCAGAACAGGAATCTAAAAGAGCAAAGGGTGCAGATGCTGAATTCAGACTTATCTGATGTACCATTATAGGCTCATAGCATACCTCTCAACCTGGAAACATCAAAAATCTGGACAAGGCCCATGAAAAATAGGCACAAATCTGTACTCTAATTAACATAACATTTGCATACATAATTATGCAACCCCACCCACTCCAATGGAATTGTGAGATACCAACTTTCAAACGCAAACTGAGAACAGACAAGACAACCAAAATATGGCACCAGTGTCCCCCTGCAGCCATTTCAATGTCCCATTACCTGGCTATTTCACCCCATTTGTGTGCAAACTGCTTTACTTCTACAATGATTATTTGGATTTTATTTTTACATTTTATAGCACAATGCACATACACTAATACATCTGCTAAACAAAGCAATACAGTCTCACAATGAAAATAGATTTGGCATTAAAACTTCTCTGCCCTTGAAACTCACATTCATTAAAATAGCATTGAAACCTACACCACATCCAAAGAAAATGCATCTGGCCAGTGGTGGGTAGAGATAACCTTTGGGCTGTTTTCAAATCATAGGCCCCTTGCACACAAAACAAGAAACATACATGTGTTCTTTGATACACCTTCCTGACTTTATTAAATTATATTCCTTGTATAATACAGACACTTGTTAGACTTAGAGCGCATCTTAAATTTATTATCTGAACATTTTTCTAGTAGTAATGCAGAAGAGTGACAATGCAATGAAAAAAAAAATCAACCTTAACATAAATTTTCAGCAAAGCAAGACATCTACATTGTCACAGTTAATGTTGCTTTATCCTTTGGCATGCACAAAAACACTTCAAAAGAACAAAGAACACTCTGAGATGAACCACGGAAAAATATGTAAAACCAGAGACAATTCGTTATAAGCTTTAAAATAGTCACTTGTCCTCAAGACTTGTGCGCATCTTATCTCACACTCAAGAGAACTCAGAATATGACAAATTAAACCATTACTATTTTCTTTAGAAAACTAGTTATTTGACCAAACCATCTTAGTCCATTGACTTTATTAGATAACTGTCCATCTCTAGGCAGTCTCCATAATTTAGATAATTTTGTGCAAATTCTTTTCAAGTTTTATCTTCGATTCCGGAGTTGGGGGAGAAGGGTACATGTTTCGGTAGCACTCTGGATTTGTCCGAAATGGGTTAAACAGTAGCACCCTCCATCGGTGTCCCCTGTATCATGCCCCAACAGTCCACCCCTCAAACACACACACACACACACACACACACACACACACACACACACACACACACACACACACACACCAGTTCCATTCACTCACTCAAGTAGATACCTGACATAATCGCAGCAGTCATCCATTCAGCAAGCAGCAGCAGTTGTTTCCTTCCCGTTCCACGAAGCAGCAGCAGTTATCCATTCCATTCAGCCAGCAGCAGGCATTTCCTTCTTCCCACTCGCAGATAGATCCATTCAAAAAGAAAGCCAGCCAGAAATGCGTGCACATGAGCCCTTCAGCTCAATTCCGACAGGCTGACGGAGCTGACATCATCATGCACGTGATGACATCAGCTCAAACCACAAAATAAAAATAATTTTAAAGAAAAGCTGGAAAAATCCAGAAATGAAGGGGTGTCACTCGGGAATCGTGGCACCCCATTATTTGACCACAAAACTGGGTAATAACCGAGTAATTCAGTACGGTTTGGAGGTATGGTTCATAGGTGTTTACTAGGCTAATGACCAAAAGGGCCTTTTTAAGACTAGCCATGCATCCCAAATCTCTAACAAGTTCTGATACCCTTGATAAGTGTAAGTAGTGGCCTGGGAGATGAACCATTTACTGGTTGCCTGTGTCCATTAGAGACATAGGTGCAGTGGTTATCCAGTTACTTTAAGCTGACTTCACATTTCAATGTGTTTTTATTTTTCTTATACTTGCTGATTTTTAGTATTAAATGGTTTTAAACCTCTCCACGGTGGGCAAGCTTTGCTTTGTTTCTGCTGTCCATTAGAGACATAGGTGCCAAACCAGGGATGAATTTCCTGTTCCCTATCCAATTGTCCAGGTTGCACTTGAATTGAGTTAGGGAGGAACTCTGCTTCACATGGATGGGGAGCCTGTCCCAGAGACAGGGTAATCTCTGGGATACATATCTGTCTCTCCAGCAGGTCCTATTTGTATCACAGACAAGATGTAAGTCTTTAGAATGGGTAATTCTGGTGCTGTTTGATTTGTGGATAAGCAGGAGGTTCATCAGAGTGGGATTTGAAAATGCCCTGTATGTCAGGCACAGATCTCCCCTCAAAAGCCTGTAGGAGACAGAATACAGGGATAGGGCCTTCAGGCGGTCTGCAAAGGACATTGTACTTAAGGCCTGTATTCTTTTAGTGAGGAACCTCTGTGGACATTCCAGTTGTTGGATATGCCTGGTTAGCTACATGCCAAAGGGGGCAGTGTATTCAATGACATGTCTGATGAATGCTGAATACAGTGGATCAATGACTTCCTTGGACTTAGATGCCATACCTTTGTTTATAAGTTGTGTAACATAGAAGGATTTCCTCACTACTGTAGAGACATGATGGTCAAAGGCTAGATTACTATGTATGTGTGTCGCTAAGTCACTGACTTCTGGGTCAACTCTAAGGGGAGTCTTGTCAATATGATAGTTACCAGGAGTGAATGACTTCCAGAAGGATACTATTATGCATTTCTTGGTATTTAGTTTTAGTTCATGGCTCTGACACCAGTTGTTTGTCTGTGTCAACCCCTCCTGGAGAACATTTGTGTTAGCGTGGGATTCAATTACAGCTCCTAATTTCCAATCATCTGCAAATTTAGTAAGCCAAAGACCATTGACATTGGTCTTGATTTCAGAGATGTAAATGACAAAAAGGAGTGGACCAAGGACTGATCCCTGAGGGACTGCACTTGTGACTGGCCTCTTTGCAGAGGTGGACTCCCCAATTCTAACATTGTGGGTCCTGTTTGTGAGACAGTTGGCTATCCATCAGGTGATGTATGAGTTTGTACATAACCTCTTGAGTTTGTCAACAATGCCTGAGTGGGGTATTGTGTCAAATGCCTTGGACAGGTCAAGGTAGGCAGTGTGAACCATTTTGCCCTCATCCACTGCTTTCATGACCTTCTCAAAGAAGTTCACCAGGCTAAGGAGGCATAATCCGCTCTTGACGAAACCAAACTTGGTTAGGTCCAGTGCCTGAATGCTTACTATATCACTATTGATCATTTCCATGATTATTCTTTGTATGGCTTTACATATAAGACTAATGAGACTTATGGGTCTGTAGTTTCCAGGGTCTGTACATGGCCCACCTTTGTGTAGAGGGATAACTGTTGCTGTTCTCCATTCATGCAGCACAAAGCTTGTTTGGAGGCTATAATTAAATAGCAATTCCAGAGGCCCTGATAGTTCATGTTTCATGTTATGTTGAAGGCGTCCTGGGACATTGTCTGGGCCCATTGATGCAGTGTTCTTGGCCTTAGAGAGAGCATAAAGGGCCTGTTCCCTAGTGACAGCAGGGGGAGTTATATTTGATGGTATTTCCTGAGGGAAGGTTGAGGGGGAGAGAGGGGTAAACTTGGTGCTGGATTTATCGGCCTGTAGGTTTGCTATATCTTCTGGATCAGTATAGTTGGCTCCATTTACAATTAGCTCTGCTCACAACAGTGTATTGCCTTTGAGGTTGCAGACATAGCTAAAGAATGCCTTGTGGTTGTCCTTGGCCTGAGAGGCCAAATTCACCTCTAATTTTGCTCTGGTAGACTTTATTTGTCCTCTGAGATGTTTGTTTAGTTTGATGAGAGTGATTTTATCCTGCTGACTGATACACCTCCTAATGTTTGCTATGATTTTCTTCCTTTTGTTATAAAGCCTATTGATTTTGTGATTCCACCAGGGTGGCTTGTTTCTTGAGTTAGTTCTGTACTTCTTCCTCGTGGGTACAGCTGCATCTATGCAGCTATTAACATGCTTGTACATTGTTTCTTTGAACAGTTCTGCATAGGCAGCAGTGTTCTCATGGTTTACAGGGGCTTGAAATTTTGCCAGGTTATCACTAGGAGGTTACCCTTAGAGTAGTTCTTAAATATTTCAGGTTTAGTTGGTGGTCCAGGTTTCATTTTTACTTCAAAGGAGACCATTCTGTGGACTGACCTTTCCAAGGAAGACATTACAATAGGGGGTGTGCAGCACTCTCCAATATTAGTGAGGACCAGATCCAGTATGGCTGCACCCCTGGTTGGTGTATTCATTATCTGGTTTATGGAGTTTGTGTTTACAAAATCCAGGAATCTTTGTGACTGTACGTTTGGGGTCATATAGAATTCCAGTTAATAGTGGGGTAATTAAAGTCACCCATGAATATGGTATTGGGTTGGGTGGTTAGTGTTTCTAATAAGTTTAAATACATGGTATTGGTTTCCTGGGTCAAACAGGGGGACCTATAGCTTGCAAGGAAGAGATACTGGATTTCGCCCTATGGTGATCTGAACATGGAGCAGCTTAACTGCATTTTCTTTTTTGACCAGCCTTGAGGTATATTTATTTTTGATGTAAACACAGACACCTCCACCTTTAGTTTCTGTCTGTGTAGTAGCTGGTCTAAATGTGTGGAAGACATTATAACCTTGCACTGTTGGTGTGCTCTCCACAGCTTTAAACCATGTCTCAGTGACCGCACAGACATCAGCATTCTCTAGGGTGAAGACACCTTTAGATTTTCTTGGTTTTGATTTTCTATGTCATGAGTACTTTCAGTTTAGCATTGCCTAAAAAAGGCACTATGGGGGAAGACAAGGTTTTAGGTAATATTCAAAAGCCTAGAGGGGAGAGGTGCAGACCATCTCTGACAAAGCAGCTTGGTGTGTTGACCACCTCCTTCCAAGCTAGCAAATATTGCATCCCCTTAGAATGACACCAGAAACTAAGCCAATTATTAAAGTCAATCATCTTTTGTTCATATTGTGGCATCATCCTTCGAGAAGGTTAAATGCTGCTCAATGCTAGGCTCATACCAGCCTGAGACACATATTCCGACAGCTCTATGATGTCTTTCTTCATATAGTCTAGGGAGATACATCTCAGGTCATTTACTCCCATGTGGACTATGAGTCATACTGGTACTTGTGGTCCAGTGATCTGAATGCATGCATAATGTGCAGATCCTAGCCCCTGATAAACAACTGACTGTGAATTTCTCCTTACTCAGCCTGGTGAGAGGGACATCAGTGTGTCTCATGATGGAGTCTCCAATGACTAGAATGTTGGATTGTGCGGTGGCTTGCCTTATGGGCTTAGAGGTAAAGGCTCCATGAGATGTGGCTCTATGTGTTGATGTGGGTGTTGTTTTGAAAGAGTGCATTTGGGGCTGCTGAGGGTATTTGTTACATGTACTTCATTTAGAAGGTCTTTGTGGTTTAGGAAGGTTACATTTAAGTGCATCAAAATATGTGGGTCTATTTGTCTGCTTTGAATTGTTTGTGATGGGAGCAGCATGTGTACTACTGACAAACTTATTGACATTAAGAGTTCTTTTATGTGAGAGCTTTGCCTTTAGTGACATTGTGTAAATATATCTCTCACATACCATATCAGTTTGTTTGAGAATTAACTGGTTGTCAATAAACATGAGACAATTTCTACATTGCCTCAGGATGCCCATATCCACCAAGCTGGTAACAGAGATAGCGGGAAAATTCATATCCAAGGCAACAGACCCTTTTTTATTGATTAGATAGCTGGAGTGAGAATATAAAGCATGTCAGGAGTATTAGGTTTGCAGCTCTGCTTGTCACTGCAAACTAGTTGTCCTGTGTGCAACTAGGTACTGCAGAAACTTCAGTCATGCTTTTACAGGAAAAATGACATGTGAGGTGTCTGAGTCTGTACAGGGCATGGCCAAACACTTGAGGGGAAACTAATACACAAACTCTGAAAATTTAAGAATGAAGTATTTAGGCAGATATTATGAAATTAGAAACAAATCAAGCAGTACTTACTAAAAAGAAAGAGTCAGCTTGTCAAGAAAGATGAAAAGAGGGGAGTCGCATAAATGGTTACTGCTTGGCTACTACTAGTGATGGTCTCGTCTCACACAGCTTCACTCTGCTGGGATACAATGTTCCTTTGCTTCTTCTCTCACTAGAAGCAATGCCAAAATGATAAGCAGGCCACAGCCTGTTTGGATCCACAGTATTGTCTGAGATGATGCAAGGGTCTGTAGGCTAGTTGTAGCCTTTTTCTAGTAGATGGCTTGAATAGCAACCAGACCAATCAGGAATGTTACACACAGACACTCACTGACCAACCAGCAACAGTCAGGAATCAATGCACTCTGCTCCTTATCTCACCAGGAACAGAATATAAGCACAAATTCCAAGCTGTCACCTATGAAACAGTTATTAGGCTTTCTGGTGATCAGCAATCTCCAGGAAATAATGGCCCTGTGCTCCTTCTCTCACCAGGAGAAAAGAGAAGCACTAATCCCAAAATAACTTCTGAAAGGCAGAATGTGGGCTCTCCAGTAACTGGAGGTCTTGCAATAGATGTTTAAAGGTAAGATGAAAAAAATGGGTATATTATAAACACTGCATTGTGCACTAAGTGGTTAGATATGGAAAAGGGGGTAACTAATGTCTATTTGGAGAGCCACTCATTTTAAAAGAGCAAGACAGACTGAAAAGGGGTGGATGCTTTTGTATTCTGGCTCAGCGGAATACAATGGGATAGCCAATAAATTTAAATAGTTGAAGGGGATTGATTTCACAAAAAAAGAAGTTATGTCTTACCATAATGTTCCATCTGTGTTGTTGATCTTCATTCATTCATTACTGATGGGTTATCGGTTCTGTCCTCGGAACCGAGCCGGCCTCATACCAAGCTTGCGTCAGCCAAAACCTCTTGAGCCAAGATCCTAGTCACAATGCTCTGCTCCCTGTTACCTCAGATCGAGTTTGCAAGTTCATAGACAAAAGTAGAGGCTACCTCTGGTCATAACAGTCCTACAATAATGGAAAATATGACAACCACCAGAGGGGAATGGAGGGTGGGGAGTAATGAATGAATGAAGATAAACAACACAGATGGAATGTTATGGTAAGACATAACTTCTTTATCTGATGTTGTTAATCTTTGTTCATTCCTTACTGATAGGACAGAGTCCCCAACTACCTGTATTCCTGGGAGGCCCTCATGGAAGGACATTTCTGAGCACCATGGAAACAAAAGAAACTCTACCTCTGGAGGCCAAATCCAATTTTTAATGAAGAATAAAAGTATGGGGTTTGGCCCAAGTCTCAGCTGAGCAAATGTCATTGAGGGAAGCCCTAGCATGGAAAGCAGCTGAAGTTGCCATAGACCTTGTAGAATGTGCTTTCACTTTTTGAGGCAAGGTGATGTTGTTCTTGTTGTAGCTGAAGGTAATGCAATTTCTCAACCATGATGCCAATGTAACTTTAGAGACAGGATAACCTAGTCTTGGTCCAGAAAAGGCCAGAAATAGTTGGTCTGATTTACGGGTAGATTTTGTTCTGCCCAAATAAAAATGTATTTGCCTGTGAACATCTAGGGAGTGCAGGCAATACTCTCTCTTGCTAGAATGATTAGGAAAAATACTGGGAGGTCAACAGACTGGTTAATTGACTGCTCTGACACCACTTTCGGTAAAAAGGAAGAATTAGTTCTCAGTGAGACTCTATCCTTATGAAAAATAAGGTAAGGGATGTTTGATGCTTGAAGTTCTGACAGACATCTGGCTGATCTGATTGCAACCAGAAACAATGTTTTCCAAGAAAGATACTTTAGATCACATGAAGACGCAGGTTCAAAGTGGGAGCTCTTAGGGCTTGTAGAACCAAGGCCAAAATCCCAAGATTGTACTGGTTCTCTAAAGGGAGGTTTTAGGTGAAAAATGACCTTCAAGAAAGTCTTACAGAGTCTGTGTAGCATAAAGAATCCTGAAAGCCAATATGGAAATTAGAAATGGCAGCTAAATGAACAAGAACAGCAGAGGCTGATACCCCAGATTGAAAAAGATCTGATAAGTAATCTAATACCACCAAAACTGGGGCTGACAAGGGGTCCAATTGTTTGTTCGCTGTCAATAATGTAAACCTTTTCCATTTGCTGAGATAGATTAGCCTGGTGGATGATTTATGAGATGCAATAAGAATATTGTGCACCGGGGAGAAGACGTTAATCTGCTTGACAATCATTGGAAGTGAAGAAGACAAGCTGTCAGCTTCAGGTTTGTTAGACTGGGGTGAGTCAGGCCCTGTAGATGGGAGAGCAATGTCGGGGTTGGATTGAGAATCCATGGTCGATCTAGCAGGTGAGGCTAGAGGAAGGGGAACCAGACTTGTCGAGGTCAATATGGAGCAAGGAGGATCACTTTGCTGTTCCACTGCCATGCTTTCTTCAAAATTTGGGAGATGAGGGGTAGAGGAGGATAAGCATAAAGCAGACCCAAGGGCCAAGCGTGGACTAAAGCGTCTCTCAGTGACTGTCCCTGAGAGGGGATCAGGGCAAAGTAGTTGCTGCACTTGTAGTTGAGTGGGGGGGGGGTGAATAGATCGCAGCAAGGCTGGCCCAAGTGGTTGAACATTTTTGCCACTATCACAGGATTGAGGGACCACTCATGAGGTTGTAGAATGCACCTGCTCAATTTGTCTGCTATCACGTTGGAGCTCCCGGGAATGTGCGTTGCAATTAGAAAGTGGTTGGAAGCTATCGCCCATTGCCATATTCTCAAGGCCTCTCGGCATAATGGATAAGATCTGGTGCCCCCTTGCTTGTTGATGTAGAAGACTACTGACATGTTGTCTGATTGGACTTCAATAGTGCCTGATGGAAGGATTGTGTGGAATACTTGCAAAGCTAATAGCACTGCCTTCAGTTCCAGGACATTGATATGCAAATGGGCCTCTGTCTCCAACCAGGTGCCTTGGACCGAGTTTCTCTGACATAGCCCCCCACCCCATCAGGGAGGCATCTGTGGTCACTGTGGCTTTTGGCTGATGGGGGCTGAAGGGGCAAGACCATTGTTGGAGATTTTGAGACATCCACCAGAGCAAATCTTGCTTGCATCTCTGAATTACACTTATCTGAAAAGACAAAGGATGTTGTAGAGGGTACCACTGAGTGAGAAGTAGCCACTGAAGAAGTCTCATGTGGAACCTGGCCAGAGGAACAATGGTGATCGAGGCTGCCATCGACCACAAGAGTTGAAGTATGGACCGAACAGAGGATTTGTGGTGACAGATTAGTGGCTGCACCTGTTGTCTTATTCTTTGAAGTCTGTGATCCACAAGAGATGCTGTGCAATTCCTCATGTCCAACAGAACTCTGATAAATTCTATGGATTGCGCCAGGGTTGAGTTGGACTTCTCCCAGTTTATAGTGCTTCCCAGGCACTGAGCTGTGAGAAGAGCATAGTCTAGGGCTTCTTCCAGTAGATGCTTAGTGGGGGTGGTAAGGAGCCAGTCGTCTAGGTATGGAAACTCCTGGAATCCTTGAAGTCGCAGGTGAGCGATAACCACTGTCATGCATTTGGTGACCACTCTGGGGGCTGTAGAGAGACCGATGGGCAGTGCTCGAAATTGGTAGTGACTGGCTCCTATGCAGAAGCATAGGTATCTTCTTGAGCACTTGTCCACTTTTATATGGTAATACGCATCTTGAAGATCTACAGAGCACATCCAATTGTCTTCTTCCAGAAGAGGAAGGATAGACTGAACTGTGACCATCCAGAATTACTCTGTTTTTACAAATTTGTTTAGTGAGCTGAGATCTAGAATCAGTCTCCAGTCCCCTGTCTTTTTTGGCACTAAAAAGAACCTTGAGTAAAAACCAGATACTATTTGGTCTGGGGGGACTGTTTGTATGACTCTTTTTTGTAGCAGTTTCGGATGTCGTGTGCTGCTGCTTCCCTTTGACTGGGTGGGACATCGGGTAAGACTCTGGATGAAGTGGGACACAGATGGAAGGGGATGCGGTAGCCTCTGGATATTATTTGTTGTACCAAAAAATTGGTAGCTATGGTTCACTAGGCAGTGGGGTACAAGGAAAAACGATCCCCAACCACTTCCAGAGGTGAGCAGATGGGCAACGTTTCAGGAGCGCTGGTAGGGTTGGCCAGAGAAAGAATCTCTGGAACCCCATTTTCACGGATCTCCCCTGCCCTGAAAGGGGTGTCTTCCACTAGACCTTCCCCCTCTGCCCCTAGGGGAGAACTCGGCATGTGCATCCTGGAAAGAGCCCTTTGATTTCCTGTGAAAAATCTTCCCGCTCCTCTGATTTCTGGAGTAGAATCATTGAGGGGTGGAGTGTCAGACACCAATGGCAGACAGGGTCTTACCATCTTGTTCGCACCTTGCCAGTGTATCTTCAACCTTAGGGCCAAACAATGAAGCGGCCTTGATAGGGGCATTCATGAAGGAAGCCTTAAAGGAGTCCGCAAAGTCGCAAAGGTGCATCCAGGCATGACGTCTCATGACTATGCTTACGCCTGCCACTCTAGCCGCTCCTTCCATTGTGTGTGAAATGAGGTGCATGGAAAAATTGGATATTGATTCTAGGGTCGCTATCTGAGAAGCTATGCTGTCGCACAGTTCATCAGAAACAGCTCCTGCCAAGGTTTCAGAGAATTGGTTGATAAGGTCCCTCTGGAGCCTCGTAAAGTGTGGCAAGTAGTTCAAGGACCTTACAGCGAAGGTCGATGAAGCAAACACATGCTTCCCGAGTCTGTCTATCACTCAGGACTCCTTGTTGGGTGGATGGATAGTCTGGCTCTCTTCTGCCAAGTCTTTTTTGGTTGCAGCCACCACCATCATGGCATCTACTGGAAGACCTTTGGACCAATGGGGATGCTCAGCTGGGGGAGATAAAATCTTGTCAGGCCTCCGAGGTATAGCTTCCAAGGTGTCAGAAGCCTTCCATGCATGCTGGACGAAGAGCTGGACAAGCTCATCAGCCAGTGGGGTAACCCAGAAGGTAGGGGGCCAGGCACGAAAGGCCTGCAGGAATATGGATTCCTCTAAGTAAGGGATGGAGGAATTCCAGTTACCCCTCTGTCTTAGGATCTCGAAGATGTCACCAAAGTACACCTCATCAGAGAGCGAGCATAGGGACCCTTCCCCATCATCAAAGTCTGTATCTTTGATCAAAGACTCCTCAGTGGAATCCATGTGTTTCCTCTTGCATGAAGCCTTGCAAGGGACTTTCTCAGTGGGGAGCTCTGTTGGAAGATTGCAAAGATGGGATCTCCTGAGGGGGAGAAACCTGAGGTCCTTGTGCCCAGAGTTCGATAGTTGCAGCCCGCGACAGCTGCGGCACAGAGGGGGGCAAGGACTCCGACAGGGAGGTTTTGCCAGAAGAGGCAAGTGCCCTCTCCATGGCCTGTTAGGCCAGACTGCCCAAAGAGGGATGGAAGCCCGGAACTGAGCACGACAACCTCGGAACTGGGGTCACACCCAGCTCAGACGAGCAGACCCCCAGTCCAGGAGTCCCAAGAGGACTGTGGAGCATGAGGGGAAGTGGATTCCTGGAGGGTGCCACAGAAAAAATTGGCGTGGAACCAAGAATGCCTACTCCCATGGCACAGCCACTAGCCTGAGAAGGGCCTGGTGCCCAGTGCACTGAGGGGCACAAGGATGACTCTGGCTCCAAAGTGAGGTCCACTGTTGGTGTCAAAGGAATGGAAGCTGCTGTTGGAGGAATGGGCTTCGATGCTTCCCTGGAAGTTGAAGGAGGAGTGTAAGTTGGAGTCTGTGAAGAAATACAGTCACCTGCAAGAAGGAACGCAGCTTTAGATGATTGAGAGAGTCCTCTGGCCAAAAGCAACTGGTCAACAAACCGCAACATATCCTGTTCTGAGAAGCTCCTGGTCAACCTCATAGAGAGACCTGGTGGTGATTCTGGCCTATCTAAAAAGGGGCTATACTGGCTTCCTACAAACAGATCCAGGGAAGGAGAGTACTTAGTCCTTGCTAGTTCGTGTGGTGCAGAGCCCAGAACCGAGGGTGTCTGCACCGAGGAGAATGGTGTCGAGGTTATCTGCGCCGACAAAGGCAGCACCATAGGAGTCGAGGGTGTCTGCACCATAAAGGGCAGTGTGGCAAATGTCTGCACTGATGACTACAGTGCCATCGAGGAAGGTGTCTGCTCCGGTAATGACAGTGCTGAAAAGGACTACACTGAACAGCATGTCGGTGCCAAAGGCATCTGCACCATAGATGAGAGTATCCCAGGGGTTGACAGCATCGGCAAGGACAGAGCCGAAGGAGTCTGCACCAATGGTGTCAAAGGAGACTGTACCTGTAGAGACGGTGTCAATAAAGGCTGCAACGAAACTGTTGGAGCTGTAAGTGTCTGCACTGGGAACTCCGGTGCCAGTAGCAATAAAAAGGACAAAGCTGGAGTAAGAATCAACTGGGGCAGTGCAGAGGCTGGGGGCGAAAGGACCACAGATGGCAGCACCGGGCCTGAAATTTTTACCTTCTTATGAGTCGACTCCTTACAATCTCCAGAGGGAGATGAAGTGAGCAACCTTGAGGAGGAAGAAGAAGAATGCCTCTTACGGGGTTTAGCAGGAGGGGGTGAGCCCTCCGACCCAGAGATAGCCTCACAGAAAGGAGTTTTAAGGAGGCCTTTTAGAATTAATTTATTCTTCCTTTCACTGAGAGTCCTAGTCAAAAAATTTCTACAAATCCCACAAGGAGAGTTCACTGAAAGGTGGGAGACATTCAAGCAATAGACACATAAATCATGGCCATCAGAAAGAGGTAACTTATGTCCGCATTCCGTACATTGTTTGAAACCAACACTATTTTTCTTATCTGACATAATGAAATGAAGGGAGATGTATGACAATACCAAGTGGTTAAGAAAAAACTACCCAGAAGGGTAAGAAAGGGAAAGAAGAAGGATTACCAATGATGGTAATGGAGAATTACCTCAAAGGTAAGAAAAGGAAAATTACTCTAGGGAGAGAGTCTCAAAGTTGTGATAGGGTAGGAGGATAGAGATACTAACTAATAGACAATTTTCTAAACACTAATGACAGAAAAGATTCAAAAAGTGTTCACTTAGCTGGGAGAGAATGGCTTGACATGGCTGTTCAGCAACGCGGCAAACAAGATCTAAGGTAACAGGGAGCAGAGCATTGTGGGTAGAATCATGGCTCGAGAGTTTTTAGCTGATGCGAGCTTGGTATGAGGCCGGCTCGGTTCCGAGGACGGAACCGATAACCCATCAGTAAGGAATGAATGAAGATTAACAACATCCGATTGATAGTTTTGTGCTTACTCACAACAGCCGGTGAAAGGGTAGAGGGAAGGAGATAAGTGGTCAAATTAACATAACAGGCAGGCAACTAGAAAGACAGTTGTGTTTAAAAACACAACAGCAACAGGGTGGGAGCATGAGAAAAAATTCTGTCTGACTCACAAGAGACACAGCTGTGGTCTCTTTCCAAGTTTTAATATGCAGTTCAAAACAGAATACAAGTAAAACACAGTGTAAAGAAAACAAATCACAACATACAAAATAGAAGAAGCCAATAAAGTAATGCAATATACAAGAAATCAAAAGCAAACTAACCTTTCCCTCACAGCAAGTTGTGTCAGAGTCTTGGTGAGCTTTTCCAGTCACTATATCTTCCTCATGTGAAGTCTGGCCAGGGGAAGCACGAAGATCCTTAAGGTTATGCACCCCCAAAGTTGTCAGAAATTCCTTACAGATACATGAGTTTGATTATAGAAAATAACTAGAAGCATTTGAACTTAGTCTGGAGGAAGAAAGACTTTCCAGGACAGAACCTAACAAATATCCCCGGATACAGTTGTGTCAAAAGGGATGAAAGAAAATTTCTGAAGTTGATTTGAAAACCAAGACTGAATAGAAGATTCTGATCAGTTGCTAAATATTACTGACTGCTGAAATGAAGAGTCTGCAAAGATAAAATAATCATTTGATATGGAAATATGTGAAGGTCTAAAAGTCAGCAATAAGGAATGACTAGAACTAGACACTTTGTGAAAATCTTTGGTGTGGAAAAATTCAAAGACAGGAAACTGACTGGCTGTGTCTGCTTACCCTAGCTTAACAAATGCCTGAACTTTTCACCACTAGAAATGCAATTATAGGCATCCTTAAAGACTAGCTTTACCATGAAAGCTATAGGGGGAGGACAGGTACAGAGGACTGAAGGGAATTAGAAAGCAAAGGTCTAGTACAGGCTTCTATGATCAATTCTCTTTTAAAGGCCTTTGCCCAAGTAACAGTGAGACACTGGTTCGATCACTTCCTGTGCGAATATCTGGTGTGAAATGGGAGGAAAAATAAGAGGCTTGTTTCACTGGGTAAGAAGGAATCCCCGGAAGCAGAGAGAGAGAAATTTCCATTGCCCAGTGTACTCTAGCTGGATTATAGCTAAAAGCATTTGTCTGTAGCAATCTGGTTCCACAAGGAAAAAGCAGCAGCAGCCTCAGAGAGACTTAGAGGGTGCAATGGTGGGGAAGAATCTGAACATGCAGACAGTCACATTGACTTAAAACATGCGGATAGTCTTGCTGACTTAGAACATGCAGATAGTCATGCTGACTTAGAGGACTTTGCTTGGCTTGTTGAAAGCATGCTTGTCAGCTCCTTGCTGATAAAATCACCTACTGAAAAAAAGGAAGGTGAGGAAGAAGTAAAATTACTAATAGCTCTGAAAAAGGAGGGTTGACAATCTGAGGAACTCCTTGAATCAGCTTTCCTCTTTAACCACATTTCTTTACCACCTCACCTTCAGAAGTGCTACACAGAATTATTTTATCTAAGGGAGCATTTAAAACATCAGTCTTAACATTTTCAGCAAGGTTTTGAGAATAAAACCAAGCAAATATTGTCAATACTAATCTTGAGCCAGCAGGTCCTGAGGAAGAAACAGCAGCATCAATAGCACACTTAAAATATTCTTAGTAACCTGAGAAGCAGATGTCACAGAGGCACTGAAAGAATGTTTTACTGCATGTTGTCAAAATAAATACATAAACAAAGGCAACTTTAGCCTAAGAGCAAGATAGTCTAGAATCATAAATGTTACGGTACTAGTAGAATACATTTCTTCCCCATCCTTGGCAGACAGAATGGAGTTAACAGCAGTAGCCTGTTCAGCAGAAGCAGTGTTAGATAGAGAAATCACTGCGGTGTCTGCTTTAGGGTAAGAAAACAAATACTCAGGAGTTTAACATACTCCGTATAACCTGTCAAACTTGCTAGAGGCAGGAGACTGATTATTAGGTCAGCAACATGCAGTGAGAAAAAAACATTCGCGAAAGCAGACAACAAGGGGAGGAGCAGCTGCAATATCAGGCATATCCAAATTTAACAAAAACATAAACCACATTCAGTGCAGTAGGACTTTCACTCACATCACACATACTTTTCCCAGAGTAGAAATTCCTTAAGAAACACCCCACTCCATACAATGCATGCTCTTCAGACTGAAAATTCAAGTCAGAAAATGCAAGAAGGCAAGAAAAAAGTACTAATGAGCCACTTAGCAAATCACAGTAAATCTCGGTTCATAGAACTAGAAATAGAAATAAAAATAGGAGACTGGAAAGTTTTCTCACAATGTTCTCTTTTCTTGGGAATGTCACCGGAAAATGACAGACTTTTAGAAGGCAGGTTAACTATCTTGGCTAAATGAAGAACTTTCACTTGCTCCTCCACCTGAGCATGACAACAGTGACAACTACCCCTACAGCTGCAGAGGATGTGGCAACCCCCTGGTCTCTGGTGGCTGCATATGCTACAGCAAGGGGACTGGGTGCAAAGATGAGTGGCCTGATTTTAGAACATGCTTCCACATAAGTCACCCACCAGCAGCTGATACAAAACGGGATACAGCATGACACCCAAGACTCCCAGACAAGTTAGTTGTTCTTCCAGACAGAGAAAGGTAAAGCTGTGGAGACTGGTAGTTGCTCCATCTGTAAACCAAGAAAGGGACCTCAAAGTTGCATAGTGTAGCCCAGACGAATCAGTAAAAGATAAATTAGAGAAAAAGCGGTTATGGTTTAAGTCAACCACTGACAGTCCACCACAAACATGGCATTCTGCATGGAAAACACCACTACACAAAACTCAAATAAAAGTTTAGTAAAAAGAAAAATCAACTTTTTTGTCACTGAAAGTTCACATCAGCATTTAAACATCATCTCCATTAGAAATGCAAAGACAATTCTAAAATATTATGTGTCCTAGCTAAATACAATACTTTAGACAGAAAAATGTATGCTTTCCTCAGAAAAATATTTTCATTAAAGGTTTTCCTCATCTGGGGACTTATTTGCCCAGTCTTGAAGGATCACTATCTGACTGACAATTCTACTGGGCCCATCAAAGGAATGCTCTTTAGTAGCAAAAAAGTTTTAAAGATTTTTGTACGTCAGCTGCCTTTTTTATGGATCTCCCTAAGAGCTCCTGATAGTTGGAGTGTGTGGAAGGTGCCCTTAAGCTTTGAAAAGCTGGCCGGTCATGAAGGAATAGGAGGCTCTCAATAATAATCTGCTCAAGCAACAGAGACCTCCAAAGCCGAAACGCAACCCCCCCAGCACAACCCAAATGACACATAGTCCACATACTCAGTGTGCCAATAAACTACAGCCCATCAGGCAAACCAACAAACCAACATACTAGTCATAGGTGACTCTATAGTCAGGCACACTGATGTCCCACTCACCAGGCTAAAAAGGAGAAGGTTACTGTCAGCTGCCTGTTGGGTGCCAGGATCCGCCACATAATCCATCAGGTCACTCCACAACAAGTACAAATATGACTCTGTCATTGTCCATATTGGTGTGAATGACCTGAGACGTACCTCCCTGGACTACATGAAAAGAGACATGGAAGAGTTCTCTGATCTTGTAGCCCAGGCAGGTATGACCCTAGCCCTGAGTAGCATCCTGCCATCACCCAGAATGATACTGCAGTGCAAGGACAAAATGATTGACTTCAACAACTGGCTAAGCTTCTGGTGTCATTCTAAGGGGATCCAGTATCTGTCTGCCTGGGACAACAAGGTCAACAGACCACGAGGCTTTGCCAGATATGGCCTGCACCTGTTGCTCCTGGGATTCTAGATACTGGCTAAGGCTATTGCCGCCCCTATAGGGCCTTTTTTAGATAAGGTTCATATAACAAATTCCCCACCATAACAGGAACAGGCAAGCAAAAACTGACGGTAATGCTACTCAATGCTAGAAGTCTAAATGTCAAAATGCACTCACTTGAGGCACTCCTTAAAATGGAGAACATCGATATCTGTGCAGTGACTGAGACCTGGTTCAAGGCTCCAGAGATCACTCCTGCATTACCAGGCTATAACTCATACCACACTTTTCAGCTGTCTAACCTGGACCAGAACACCAAAGGCGGAGTCGTGTCCATATTCATTAAGGATATCCACACCTCCAGGCCAGTTGCACAACATAATGCATCCGAGGTTATCCAAGTGCAACTAACTCTGGGCAAAACTGCAATCCAAATTGTAGCTTGCTACAGATCTCCCACCATGCACCAGGATTCCCACTCCTCTTTTCTTGATATACTGGAAAATATTAGGGTTCAACCAAACACTCTAATAATGGGCAATTTAAACTACCCCACCATTAACTTGGAAAACTACTCTTGTAGCAACTCATTCGCTCAACGCTTTCTGGAATTCATTAACTCCAATGCCCTGGATCAACGTATCCACACCCCCACCAGGGGCAACAATATCCTAGACCTAGTCATTACCAACATGAGTGATCGGTGTTCCACACCTGAAATCAACTCCTCGTTGGTCATATATGACCATAAGCTAATCACCCTAGATATCTGCATCCCACCCCCACTCACCATTAAGGAAACCACTGTAAAAAATTTCTCTAAAGCCAACTTCATGCTTCTTAAGACAGAAGTGACAAACTTCATGACACCCATGCAGATGGACAATACAGTTACGACTGCTGAATCCTACACAAATACACTCTATAAGCACTTACATGAGTGCATGGATCATGCTATCCCAAACAGAACCAAGACGCTATCCTCCAAAAAAAGGAAGCCAATCTGGTGACCCCTTGCCATAAACAAACTCTACAACAGAAGGAAGAAACTATTGCAAAACAGAGTAAAATCCCACAAGTGGAGGAGCTCCTGGGTCAGCCTCAGTAAGAGGCTGAGATCCCTTATAAGATCCTCCAAAGCTAAATACGAAAACAAAATCACCACTGATTCTAAGGGGAACCACAAAGCATTCTATAGCTATGTCAAGAATCTCAATGGCAACACCCAGATCTGCTCTGAATTACAGTACAACGGCACAAAAATTACAGGACCAACTGATATTGCCAACATCCTGGCAGATAGGTTCAGTGCTAACTTTACCCCCCCTCTCACCCCATAAAGGGCCCATATCTATACAGGAAGAATGCAGAGTCACTGTAATCACATCTATGCAGGTAAAAGCTGCACTCTCTAAAACCAAAAACACAGCATCCATGGGACCGGACAAAATGCCAGGCTGCATTTTACATGAACTTCAGAACGAACTGGCTCCCCATCTAAGCATCATGTTCAATCATAGTCTCACATTAGGCTTTGTGCCAACTGAATGGCGCACAGCAACAGTTATCCCACTCCACAAAGGGGGAGCCACCACTGATCCTGGGAACTATCTCCCTATTAGCCTGATGAGCCTGGTCTGCAAGGCCATGGAACGTATCATCATGGAACTCATAAACAAAGACATTGGTAACCTCCAAACTATGGACCCCACCCAGTTCAGGTTTGTGAAAGGCAGATCATGCCTTCTGAACCTGATTGACTTCTTTGAGGCAGTCACCAAAGCCGTAGACAAGGGTAAGGTGGTTCACACAGCCTATCTTGACCTCACCGAGGCTTTTGACACCATCCCCCATTATGGAATTATTGATAAACTCACTAAACTAGGCAAAAATCCCTATGTCACAAGATGGGTTGCCAACTGGCTCACTGACAGAACCCACACTAAAAGTTGCAGACTCCAAATCTGACTTCAAACCAGTGACAAGTGGAGTATCACAGGGTTCAGTCCTGGGACCTCTCCTGTTTGGTATCTAATTCCCTGAAGTACAGGCTAACACAGAAGGCCTCTGGATAATGAAGTTCACAGATGACTGCAAACTAGGAGCCATAGTAGAGTCCCCAAATGATGTGGACATCCTACAGAAGGGCCTCACTGAGACAGATGCCTGGTGTCAGAGGCATGGCCTCAAGCTCAATGCCAAAAAGTGCATTGTCATCCCCTTTGGTAAAAACTTTGTACCCATGAACTACCACATAAATGTCAGTCTACTTAATGCCAAATGTGTGATAAGAGACCTTGGGACCCAGGTGGACCGTAGTCCCTCCTTTGATAATCACATCACCACAGTAGTCAGGAAATCTTTCTATGTGGCACACCTCATCACAAAAAGGTTCTCATCCAGGAAAGAAGAGGTCATTGTTCCCCTCTACTTGGCATTCAATAGACCCATTATAGAGTTCAACTGCCCTTTTGGAATGTACCTCACAAGACATCTGCAGCAGCTGGAAAGGCCACAGAAGTACCTCACAAAGAGGATTACTGGCCTCAAACAGATGCCCTACACTGACTGTCTCAAAAAACTCCAGCTTTACTCTGTAGCATATCGCCTACTCCAAGGAGATCACTGCCTAACATATAAAGCTATGTTAAACCCAGAGCTGTTGGACATGCTACACCTTAAGAAATCCCAATCCCTCCGAGCTACATGCTCTAGGGAACCTAAACCTTGTCACCACAATAAAGAGGATATGCTGGAGGGATAGATTCCTGTCCCAGAGACTTCCTATATTCTGGAACAAGCTACCCATCTATGTCAAGCAAAGTTCCTCATTAGTACTCTTCAAGAAAAATCTTGATGAGTGGATGGGAAATAGGAAATACACCCCGGGGATCACTTCCATGGCTCTGCTCGACAGGGGCACAGGAAATGAACTTATCTGGGTGGCGTAAGCCAGGAAACCGTGTTGGTTAGGCTTACTTAGGCCCTTGGGCCGATAGCCTAATACCTACCTATAAATCTATGAACAAAAAAGTATAGCATTCTCGCCTTTCTAAAATACTCTCACACCTACAACTGGCAGCAAACACAGTTGTTACCCTACTCCATACTGACCACATCAGTCAAGAATACCATTTTCCACCATTTTGCAACAGCAGTTAGGAAGTTCATTCATCTAGCTAACAGATTTCAAAATAAATGTCACCCAAGTCAAAGGTTATTATTGCCCTTAAGTACAATACCCTAATTAGATGAAATATTGTGTACAATGTACCCTTCCTCATTTACGTAGCCAGAGATATCATGCAGTTAAGAAAGCTCCAAAGGTTCTTGATGAAAAAAAGCTATTTGCCTATAAACCCTTTGTTACCAAACAGTCTAGAAGCTTTATACCTATGCAATTTATCTTAAATACTCCTGTACACAGATTTATGACTGGCATCCCATGCCATCAAAGACCCCAAAGACCTCTTATACCTTCAGAGGAAGAACCACTACAGAAACACCTGAACCAAGGATTTGAACCTCCACCAACATATAAATACAAAAAGTTGAAGGGATAGATTCACTACCTAGTAGTTACCCCATCTCTGGAGTAAATTTCCCCACATGTTAAGTAGGGTGATGCCCTTGGCTCTTACAGGACTAACCTAGACAACTGAATGGGTACCCCCAAGTTCATCCACGGTCTGAGATGTTTTATCCTCCTATAAGTATATCTTGAAAGTGGTATTTGGCAAGGTGGGCATTGTCATCAAGATTACTTGCTTTATATTTCCTATGATCTTATGGACAAAATCAGTCTGGTGGGAATCGGAATTACAATTAATTTAGTCTATTCTTACGAGTACAAAGGAGGAATAAAATCTTCAGCTTATGAAATCTAAATTGTAGTTACTGTTTTCCCATACATCTTTGTTTAACACACAATTTCATTTGAATTACTATAACATTTTATTGAAAAAAATAACACATAATATGTGAGACACAAGCCAGTGCAAACATCTCAAGTCATAAAAATATATCTATAAACTAACTGATAATACATACTTAACATACTAAAAACAATGACTTTGAAGTAATGATCTTGATGATGAAGTTAGACATTTATTTTGTGAATTACTAAGTCCCATTTATTTTTTGATTTCTTAGTTTCATTGTTTGCACAGCAAGGTCTTCTTGGTAATGCCAAATTTGTTGCCTTTTTAGAAGAGCACTTACTTACTTATATAACAGTTTCAATACTACACGTCACATTATGGTAATTATCAAAGTAAGATATTCTGCCTCTAGGAACCAGATGCTAAAACGATTTTCCATGAAGAATCTCCTATTTCTGCCTTTAAAATGAATATGTAGTTCATTAATTTAATTATGGAGGCATTTTAGGTTCTGTCCATTATGATATTATATCAACAAGCTGCCATTCTATGAATTATATAAGGGTCATTACAAGGAAAACAAAACACAAAAGTAATGTGCTTTTTATATAAAACACATACTGTTCATAAAAATCTATTTGTTTTTCTTACAGAAGATAGTTAAGTTACCCTAAGAATGAAAATATACATCCAAAAAGATGTAGGTAACACAAAATTAATCAAGAGAAGGAGATGACAGAGAGGATCTGGGATTCCAAAACAGTGAAAGTAAATAATGAAAAATAGATTTAAGCTGGCATTTGCTAATGGTCTGATCTTTGCATATCTCCCCCCTCCCCAAGGGAGCACTATTGCAACTTATCAGGAGCTTTGGGGCTACATGTAAGACTCCTTCTGGAGATTTAAGAATGGTTTTAAGAATGCCTTCTCAGCTGTACAAATTCTGAGTATCAGTAATGCCAGACCAACTATTTCTATGTTGTATCATTAGTTTTATGTAAGCTAAAAGACTTTTTCATGAGAGTAAAATATCAATGTCAAGACAAACATAGATAGCATATTAAAGGCCATCATTTGGAGAGGCCCCCCTTTTTGAAGAAAGTTTAAAAATCTTACAAATGTAAGACACTCCAACCCTGCAATGGCCCAGTAAGATTTATGACTGGGGCCTGTCTTGGATAGATATCATTATATCCACAAACCACCTAGTCTCACATACTTTGGTTGTATCCCAAAAATCTAACACTATAGTAAATGATGCAACCCTAGATGTCAAAAGAATAGGCCTAATAGACAGATCTGAATCCACTTTCTGTCTATGGGATCCACTTCCTACTCATTTTAAGTTACCCTTGTGGCCATAATTTGTCCCAGACTCATGAATTCCATGTTATATGCTGTCATCCTTAAGTAATGGAAAAATATAGAGACTGTGATATGCAAAAACATGTACATTTATGAATGCAGCATGTTTAACTCTCATTTTAAGGATCTATATTAGAACATCAAAGTTTCATAACTTTGAATGTTCTAATATCGACCCCTATTCAGCGAACGCTGAAAATAGTGAAGCTACAGAAAATCAAATTTTTTCCTAGGGAAAGAATTCGGTTGCCCGTTTCTGTCGCTTCGCTATTTTCAGTGCTGTGGTGGAAAGTTATGGGTTGGGTTCAGGTAAGTGTGCGATTGGGCACGTGTTAGGTGAGTTAGGGTTAGGGTGCGGGTTAGGTATGTGTGCGATTGTGTGGACGTTAGGGCAGATTAGGTGAGTTAGGGTTAGGGCGCGGGTGAGGTGAGTGTGCAATAGTGACGGACCTTAGGGTTTGGGTTAAGGTAAGTGGATAGTTAGTGGTGTATGTACAGTTTAGTGTAGGGTTAGATGTAAGATTTTAGGTGTGTGTGTGTGGATTGCTGTTTGTTTGGTGTGCTTGTGTTGTGTGTTTGTTTGGTGTGCTTGTGTTGTGTGTATGTGTTTTGGAACAGCAAATTTTTTCCCTAGGAAAAAATGTGCTGTTCTGCATGTTCGATGTTGTCAGCTTTCGCTGAATAGGGGTCGATATTAGAACATTCAAAGTTTTGAAACATCGATGTTCTAATATAGACCCCATTTTAAACCATATCCTTAAGACCTACAGCAGAACATCTGGTGGAATATTTTTTATTTTCTTTTTTTCAGCTGGGACAAAGCACAGAACCAAATTGTTGATAACCAGTAGTAAGTATGAACTGGCACCTCACCTAAGTGCCATGTTTAATCATAGCCTCACCTCAGGTTTTGTGTCCACTGAGTGGTGCACACCTACAGTTATCCCACTCCACAAGGGGGGGATCTAACTTGGATCCTGGGAACTACCACCCCGTCAATCTGATGAGCTTGATCTGCAAGGCCATGGAACGTATTATCATGGAACTTATAAACAAAGACACTGGCAACCTTCAAACACTGGACCCCACCCAGTTTGGGTTCGTGAAGGGCCGATTTTGTCTCCTGAACCTGACTGACTTCTTCAAATCAATCTCCAGAGCTGTAGACGAGGGTAAGTCAGTCCACACAGCCTATCTGGACCTCACCAAGGCCTTTAACACCATCCCCCACTCTGGAATTATAGATAAACTTATTAAGCTGGGCATTAATCTCTACGTCACTCGATGGGTTGCCAACTGGCTTACTGACAGAACCCACACTGTAAAAGTAGCCAACTCCAAATCCAGCTCCAGGCAAGTGACAAGTGGAGTACCTCAGGGTTCAGTCCTGGGACCGCTCTTGTTTGGCATCTACTTCTCTGAACTACAGGCCAACACTAAGGGACTCTGGCTAACAAAGTTCGCAGATGACTGCAAACTGGGAGCCATTACTGAATCCCCAAATTATGTGGATATTCTACAAAAGGGCCTTACAGAAACAGATGCTTGATGCCAGAGCCATGGGCTCAAGCTCAATGCCAAGAAATGTATAGTTATCCTCTTTGGGAAAAAACATGTACCCATGAATTACCACATAGGTGGCAGTACACTAAACACCGAAAGTTTGATAAGAGACTGAGGGACACAGGTGGACAGTGTCTCACCTTCGATAACCACATTGCCACAACAGTCAGGAAATCCTTCTGTGTGGCACACCTCATCACTAAGGGCTTTTCATCCAGAAAAAAAGGAGGTCATTGTCCCACTGTACTCATCCCTCATTAGACCCATTATAGAATACAATGCCCTGTTTGGTATGTACCTCTCAAGACATCTGCAACAACTGGAAAGGCCGCAGAAATACCTCACTAAAAGAATCACAGTCCTAAAGCAGATGCCCTATGCTTACCGTCTAAAAAAACTCCAGCTATACTCTGTCGCATACCGTCTACTCAGAGGTGATCTCTGCTTAACATGCAAGGCCATGTCAAACCCAGAGCTGTTGGACATGCTACACTTAAAGAAATCCCAATCCCTCAGAGCCACAAGCTCCAGGGATCTAAACCTTGTCATCACAATGAACAAAACATGCTGGAGGGATAGGTTCCTGACCCAGAGACTCCCCAGACTCTGGAATAGACTGCTCATACATGTCAAGCAGAGTGCTTCTTTGGCCCTCTTCAAAAGGAACCTTGACGATTGGATGGGAGATAGGAAATTCACCCTGGGGATCATGTCAGTCACCCTGCTAGACAGGGGTCCAGGGAAGTAAATATTGTGGGAAGAAATAGCCAGGGAATTGTTATGGTTAGGCTTGTATTGGCCCTAGGGCTGATAGCCTAGTACCAACCTATGAACCTAAGTACATGAGTGCTAGCCCACAGTCTCAATTTTTTCTCTTTTCTTTCCACTGTTTGCACCACTGTCTGCTGATCATTATCATTGATCACCATTATTCAGATAGCCATCTTGGGTGATTAAAATGTTTTCACGCAAGTACTAACATTTTCCCCATGGTTATTCAGCTCATGGAGTGGAAGGGGGTGTTTGATGGTCTGACCTCACTGGTTGTCCCTCACTTCCATGAAGGATATTGCCAACAAGCAACCCCATTCCCCCAAGCTCAGGAGTTGGTCTTCCTGATCTCCACTAGAAAAACTGCACTTCCCCATGTGCTCCCCAAGCATCTGCATCCTTTTCCTCCCAATGGGAGAGGCCAGCAAGCCATGATCCTTTACTCTTCTCCCTTGCTGCTTGTCTCCTCCAGGGATGGGCTGCTATTTAATCCCTGGTCATGTCTTCACCACTCTGTGCCACAAAGCCACACATCTCACAGAATTGCATGAGTATGGATAGAAAGGTTGCACTTTCATGGTTAAAGCTTTATATCAGAATTTGATCTATTCACAGAGTGTGCTGTATTCCAGTTGTTCTTGTAAATGTTTGTTTTTGAGGACACAATGTGTTGTATCAATACTGGGATTTTAGGCTATTTCTTCTCTTTTTTTATTAATACTGGTGGGATGCAGCCAATACTGTTTTGTAGTATACTTTATGTCTTCATTTGTTATCATCAGTAAAGCCTTGCTTAAAGTAACAAAAGGACAAAGGGAGTCTTGGAACAGACTATGCTGTCCAGTCTTCTCCATGTAGCTACAAAAACTACTAAAGGGAAGAAAGTGGGATACTAACGGGGGGGGGGGGCTGTTGTGTACAATGGATATGGGCAAGAGTTAGTTAGGAACAGGAAGGGACAGGTCTCATGGGATAAAAAAAGAGGAGCAGATAAGGCTAACCCTCTTTTCCAGTGAGCTAGCAGAAGAACTAATCCACCACCATGTCTCAAAGTGGCAGGGACAAAGGTGGAAGGATCTACTGAGGTGAGGTTTTCCACAACCACAGAAGACAGGGTGAAACTGGGAGCACATCTGTATGCCTACCACAGGTTTAGAGGCAATGTAGCAATTACTGGTGACAGTATCGCTATATCATAATGGCAGGTGGATGCCTCCCAGCATTATAAGTGGCAGGGCTTGAGGCCTAGTAACCAAATGATAGAAATGGAGAACTAAGGATTGAGGCAGGGGGTACCTCACCCAGCCAACTGGTGTATACTTGGCAGGTAGGCACTTCTCAAAGTAGAAATCAACACTGGAGTGGGTAAATTACTCCCAGCAAACAAAAAGGTAATAAAGGAAAGGGGTGGGTGGATGCCTCCCCATCAAGTGTAGGGTAACGGAGACTACTGCACTAAGACTGTACATCATGTAAATAAAATGAGTGAAATATAGACGTTATGATACCAGCAACCGTCAATAAGACTAATAACTTCAATTGTTAAGGTTGTTTGCTCAAGAAAAAGAATGTATAGTGTGCTAAATAAAGTCCTGGTTGAGCTCCAAAAACATCTAATATATTTGTAGTGAAAATATTAGAGTGAGGATCCTAGATGTTGTACTACAGCTAACAGACAAAGACTTGCACAGTAAAAAAATGTCAGAGAACACTTAAGAAAGCATTCAAGACACGTACATTTGTTTATACTTACATCAGCTTTGTCTGGCATTGAGCACAATGCTCTTCGGCACAATGTGGAGCTGAATTTTGTAGCCTCACTAAGCACTACAATACTAGAACGAATCATATTTGATAAACAAGATAATTAATGCTATCAGTGCATTTGGTACGGTCATTTTTCTTGGAACTCTCTAGTGAAACGTGATGACAGCATACGAGTTTGAAGAGATTATGATGATTATTTTCTGATGATAGGATGATTTACATGGCAAGATGAAATGATAAATGTGAATGTTACTATGTTTGCATTGTTAGAAATAAGTGTAAGTCTTTCATATGGAAGTATGAGATGACGTGGGCCTTAAATTATTTGTAACAGTGTTCAATAAGAAGGGTGCTAGAATTCAGAAAGCTATTTGATTCAAATGAACTGATTCACTGATTCAGGACAGATCTCTGCTCATGTCCAACAATTACTAAAGACTCTCTTCATTTATTTTCTTACAGTCTACAATCATAAACTTGAATATTCAGTTACATAGCTGCACCTTAATCACACACCACATATAGCACATTAATAAAGCTTTTGATAATTTAGTGCTTAGTATCAACACTAATATTAGTATACTTTTTTACCAAAATTGCTTTTCTTTAACGGATATAAGTTCAAATATGGAATCACACAGCCAAGCAACTCTTATTTTCAGGAATATCCTTCAGTTTGCCACTAAACTTTAATGTACATATTACGTTTTTCCTCACTAAAATAGGTCATAGTAAACTCAGAGGATATAGTGTTAATTTGGACTTTAAAAAGAGTACTAAATTGCATTCTCTTACATTTAATACACTGTAACAACACAAGTAAAGAAGACAGTTTTCAGCAGTTGCATAGTGGCGTGAACAGGGCAGCTGCCTCAGGAACAAGGTGCTAGGAAAGATGCCAATTGATCATTAGGACATTACTGGTACTCATTTTTGTACAGAAATGAACTTTGATACTGCTTTTCTGCAGTACTGAAGTGCTTCAATGCTTCATGCGTAAAATAAGTTGTAGCAAGCCTTTTGCTATAGATGTTGCAAGCAGCTTGCCATAGATATATATATATATATATATATATATATATATATATATATATATATATATATATTTTTTTTTTTTTTTGCTCCTCATTTGAATTGAGGGGCTGGGGTGCAGAAATGGGACAAGATTGGCATCTGAGTTTTATGAGTACCAATCACATACATCATGGACTTTTTTCCCCTCAATTTACATTTGAGGGAGCACTAGATGAGCCAGCTACAGCTCTGGTTTTCAATATTAAGAATTCCCACCCTCGTAGTTTGAGTATGTTTTTCATTATGACAGTCTATGTCTATCACTGTTCCTATTGTTGACCTGTCTGCTTCATTTCACTTCTAACATTTGAAAGGTAACCACAAATTGTGATTTGTTTTGTTTATGTCCAGTGGGCAAACACGCATAATGCAGATAACGTATTCTTAGAAATTCTGCAGTTAGAAAGCCATATCTTGATTTTAGTTTACATGTATAAACTTATCAAATACTTCTTATATTTCCAGCTCACAGTACCACACTTTGTATTTACAGTAAAGAAAAATGTGCTTCAACTTCATATATCAGTAATAACGTTTCATGACTGTACATATATTTCTGATACTGAGTGAGTAAATGAACAAAGGAGTAAGTGATTACCCATGCACTTGGATCAAACCATTATTTATGTGTGTTTTAGCATAAAACATATTCATAAGTTAATTGTTTCATATGTTTTTACTAAACCTACAGCCAAAGGAGACCATTGAGAAGCCGAATGACATATTTAACAACACTGCATATTAAAATACTAAGTTCAATGTCTGAGGTTTTAGTACACCTATAATTAAGACTGACCCAATAAGAACAGAAATACAGTATTAAAAATAATCTGTTGTTCTTAAGTAATTCATTTACAGGAAAAAAGAAAAGCAGATTTAAGCATACAGAAATTAGTTTAAGGTCACCTTACCAGGCTCTCTTTGGTCATATCCAGTGCTGCTCCATCTTCTTGTTATATCAATGTAAAGAATATCCACAGACGCCATTGACAAGCTGCTGTTGCTAAGTTTGCAACACCTGTAACAAGCAGACAAAGAATTTAGATGCTAAGCCAATAAATAATCCAGAAATATATGAACACTACTACTTATTCAGACAACCCCAAAGAAACTGTGTAATAAACCAAGAAAGAGAAAAAAAATGTCATATCAATAATATGAATATCCATGGGTGGGAAACAAAAACACTTACTCCATTTCATAGTGCAGTCTACACTACATTATTTACCTCTACTATGAACCTCATCAGTTAGTGCTAGTTGTGTGTGGAGCACTGGTTTTCACCAGTGGTATAACAATCTGGCAAGATATGCAGACTAGTTCAAGCAGAGAGGAAGCAACTCCATAGTCTGGGTGGGATAAGTAGTAAACATAGTCCCCTCCAAGCAATATAGTGCTGCACAAACAATATATATATATATATATATATATATATATATAGAGAGAGAGAGAGAGAGAGTGTTATCTAGGACTATTTAATGAAAGTTCAATAGTCCGAATCCACAATCACCAAACACACTTTAACGAAAGCGCTTTCACTGAAAAAGCATTTTCGTTAAAGTGTGTTGAAAAAAAATAAATAAATAAATCTACTTTTATGCAGGGGGGCAAGCCCCCCTGCACCCCCCATGTGGGGGGCTGTGCCCTCCCACACCCTCTTCTTTCATTTTCTCATTCCGAGATTGCACTACAATAAGGAAAAGGGACTAGTCCCTTGTCCACACTGTAGTACGATCTCCGCAACAGTCATTCCCCCACGACTCCGTCTAGCTGTAGGCATACTTCCGCGAAAGTGCTTTTTCGGTAAAAGCACTTTTGTGGAAGTATGCCCGGCTGTTTGTGCTTCGGTGAAAAGTTCCTTCGAGGATCAGTACCGATCCCATATATATATATATATATATATATATATACATATATATATATATATATATATATATATATATATATATATATACATTTGTATCCATTCCTTCCAATCCATGCAATGTTCACATAAATGCTTGTGACAAAGATGCCGCTAATCATACCTGTCAACCTCTTAGCACAAGAAATCTGGACAAGTCCAAAAATAATGGCAGGACAAAGGCCAAAAACTAAGGACACATTTTAAATATTGTTCTTATAAACTTAGAAAGTTGCTACAATAAAAGGTTTTATCTTATCATTCACTTTCTGAAGAATATGAAGTCTGAAACCCAAATGTATATCATTATTTCATGAATTCAATCCTTATGGATTTGCCAGAAAACCATAAATGTATGGAGAACAGACCAAAAATATGAGGCAATTATATGAACATTCTGCAAAAATCTGGACAGTTGAGAGGTATGTCCCCAATGTATGATTAATTTAATTAATTTTTAGGGTTGCCATTCTCATCCAATAAGAAGACAAAAATGTTCACTGTCCATGTGCACTCCCACTACCTTTCAAATTTAAGACGCTGCACATATATTAAAGGTACGCCCTTCAATAGTTGCGCAATTATACATACGGTCTCTGTTTGGATCACCTCATTTGCACCTTCTTACCAGCAGCACAAATATACATGTGCTTATTGCCCATGGTAACCCACATGTCCCGCATATATGACTCTGATCAAAGTTGAAGGGTACCCTCATCCCACACATCTTTTTTTAATTAACTGAAAAATAACCTCAATTACTGGCTGCATGATTGTCACAGCTTTCATAACCACCTTGAGTTGTTTGTCTCACTTTTTCAAAAACAACAATTATCTGAAATTAGCCAGCTAAAACATATGTAATTTACTGAAGGATGAGACTGGTGAATAAACAAGACAGCAGTCAGGCAATGGATTTATTTATTTATTTTTCATTTTTACTAGCATTTGATTTGAAGGTACAGCAGGATAAAACATTTCAGTTACAGCAGTTCATTTTCATGCATACTGTTAGTTGTGACTCTTGGGGGATGGAATATATCTTAGACTGTGTATAAGAACAGGTAAGTGAATGCATGATTTGTATGAACGAAAATGTCAGTGAATGAGTATACATGTACGCATGTATGTGAATAGCTGTATGATTGAAAGTATAATATGTGCTTTTTTGAATGACATAAGTGAGATAGATTTGTGATGTATTGTAATGTGGTATGAGACGAGTCAATGTATAAAAGTGCGTATGTGTTTTTTAACGATTTGCACACCTGTGATGACATTTGGCAGTACTAGCAGTGCCTGCGCTCTGTCTGCATGTATAAGTGTTGGAGGGAGGGTATGAAAATATTTGCAACTCATCAAGCCCATACTTGTACTAAATAGTTTCTGTGTGTGTTTGTGTTTGGAGGGTTAGAGATGATACTACGTGGTTACTGAGAAGTAAACAATGATTTACAATGAAAACCCTCACTACTAGGTTCCTGTTACTGTGTACTCTATGACTATGCCATCACCATCCTGTATGAATGCAAAATTAAACTGCTGAGTAGCAACATGGTTAGCACTCAGTAGTTTAATTTTGTACATGGTTAGCAGTTGTTTTACCTACTGTAGTAGTGTCATCTGGTTTACTATTGTGTATTCAACTCACAGGCTGTTGAGTCTTTGTATATTCAAAACCAATCTATGAAAGTCAGAATGACGAATTCTGGTATACCTGACATAAACACCAAACCATAAAACTCCCTACTGCTCTGGACCCAGAAGGAAAAGTTACCATGGGTCCAGAAGGGGGCAAATTTGGACAGTCAGTAATGTCAGTTTTCAACATTCTGATGTTTGCAATGTAGGACTTGAGCAGGTGATCTTGACCACCTGTGAGTCAAGTTAATGACAGTATACCCTGCCTTTCACTTTAATTACACTAAACATCACAAATTCTGGGATGTCATCCTCAACATACTTTTGTTTTGTCAATAACTCAGTCAGAATCAACTGAAACAATTGTACAAACCTAGAACAATGGAGTAGGGATGAGTAACAGCATTACATAACACGATTTACTATGGTCATTACTACACTACACACATTGTTGATAAAATATCTGATGACAATATCTGTCTGCAAAACAAAAGCCTGACAGTTTAATATGCACAAAAGCTTTTTAAGTTTAGGTGGAGCCTGTTAATGGTCAACAGGCTCTATTTTTTTAATATTCAATACAGAGCCACCTCTCATATAAATTGTGCAGTAATCAGTGTGTAAATGGTGGCCTCTAATGCCTTTCTGCCGTAGCTTTACACTGCTGCACTAGGTTATGGACTATACATCTTGGCTGCCAAACCAAACCTTCAGTTACAATTGCATAAAGAAAATGGGAAAGAGGGGAAAAGGCCATAGAGACAATGGCAATGGAAGATAAAGCCAGATACGTAAATGAGTTGCATAAAGATATCTAGATTCCTGATGGGATTATCTTGTGCTAGCCAATAATAAGTATTGCTTTGTATAAGCTGAGGCAAGAAGATGAAAAGAAACATCAAGTCAGTACAGTGAGTACATAACCGTGACATCAGACTTCCTTTTAAAAGTGACTGCAATAAGGAATCATATAAGAATATGCTTACTTTACATTACAGGACAGATCTCAAATGTACATACGTGATGAATAAATCAAGAATGAACTCAATGTAATATGCATATTAACTAAAATGGAGATTTCGGATGAAGGAAAAAGGTAGAGATGAACAAAAATAAAGCTTATCCAAGTACTTATATCCCAGACATAAAATTTATATGCTAAACAAAGCATCCTGCAATAGTTTTCCTATAATTCTGTTCCAAGGAAGAACAATCTAAAATTTTAAACTTGTGATATAAAGTACAATAACAGCTTGGATTTAAAGTCAAGTACATGTTTAAAGAAGGATGGAAATAAATATATCCCTTACAGTATTGCTTTTCAGTAAATCAGTCTGTCATTTGCTATAATAATATTAGCTGCAGACTTAAAGAAGTAAAAGTGCTTTCAAATAATAAAGAAAATTAATCTTCTGTTCTTGTCATGAATGAGAAAAGGGGTTTTGACATAATTTAGACAGGACATCTAGTTGCATAATAGGTGATACCTGTATCAGTATCTTATCTATACATGTGTGTGTGTGTGTGTGTGTGTGTGTGTGTGTGTGTGTGTGTGTGTGTGTGTGTGTGTGTGTGTGGTGTATGTGTGTCTATGTCTGCATGTACAGCTATACCTATGTTGAAAGAGATACAGATATGCAAACAATCTGAAATATTAGAATCAGGGCAAAATATTCAAACATAGAAAACAAAGCAAACATTCTAAGCTAGACAACAAAGCAAACATTCTAAGAAAGAAAACCGGGTTGATGACTTTTACAGTTTTAGTCATGACTACTCTGGCTGCAGCATCCATAGCAAAATTTATATAATTGATTGTTGGTTTTATTTGTAGACTGGGCCTAAGAAATCATGTTTAGCTACTGACTCTGATATACCAAGATAAAACATCAAAATAATAAATGTATATTAGAACAAAAGAATAACAGTACATTTCGATATATGCATTGTAGTGAGATTAAGATTAATTTCAGATGAAAACTGCATTCCACAAAAAATGGCAATCATAGGTGCACCCAAGTGCTTGAAATTCTGAGAATTCAAACGTTTTAAGATTAGATGTCAATTTCTTTTTCAACTTGGAGTCAGATACATTATTAAATGGGTAGTAGTCTTCTTTCGGCTTTTCCCAGTTAGAGGTCGCCACAGCGGAACTCCGGTCCGCTAATGATTGGTAGTTGATTTTTACTTGCCGAGTTACCAGCCCTGACACACAACCTTCAACGAAGGTACGCCTATTCACGCATGTCTCCACGCAGAAGATGCTCTAGCTGAGAATCGAACCGGACAGCGTCTTATTGTGAGGCAACAACGCTACCGCAGCACCACCACCGCGGGTAGATACATTATTAAATGAGTAACCATTTGAAATGTTGGGACCCGCTAGACTGAGTCCCAAACGTGGAGAGTGAATAGTCAAAAGAACGAAGTTACGTATACTAAATCCAAGATGCCATTTCTCAGATTATTCCCTCTTCTCTGAGGTATGTCAGTTTTAGAATTGGTATATATAAGTTCAAGGGGTACAGGGGAACTTGCCCCCCCCCCGCCCACAAAACTAAGTTTTAAGGAGAAGAGCGATTTTCAGGATTTAATCTTCTCTGAGTTTTCGGTCTAAAGAACATCCAGTGCTTTCAAGGATAACTGACCTCTGTCTCTTATGCAATACCAACCTGGATATCTATTTCAGTTTATTCTTTACTATCTTGATAAGTAGAGGCTTCCTGGTCAGTTAAAAAATTGATTTCTCTTCCCTGGCAGTGAAAGTGCGTGACAGCGTTTTGCCAGCCAAAAAGATCTCATGAGTCCATTTGTGATTAAATTCTTCATTTTATTTAGTCTGTAAAAATACTGATATGCATATATCATTTGTTTGCATTTCTGCTTTGTCTCTATAACATTCTTGTATAACTGATTTTGACCATATTTTTGACTGAAATGTTTGATTCTCTGTAAACTGCTTGTGTTTCCTTGAAGCTTTTCTCCTCTGGTCTCCACTGAAAATGGGCCACAAGCCCAGCTGGACTAACCCCGTTAACAAATGTCAATAAATAAATACATACATTTTGCAAATGGTTTGCCTTCTGCTGTATAATTTGTGCATAGCATTTACTTTTTCAGATTTCTTTCTAGCAAAGTATATATATTTTCAGTCCAAACAAGACAAGAGCTTTTGGCCCTCTATACTGAGGCATCATAGGTTCATGGGTTCATAGATTAGTACTAGGCTAACTGCCTTTTTGGACCATTTTAAGCCTAGTCAGTTATCACATGGGAGAATCAAAAACCTGTACCTTATGTTTCTAAGGTAAACACCTTAACCATTATGCCATCATTTTAAGTGAAAGTCTTTGCGGCTATTTGCTTACTGCACTTACATTTAATATACTTTGGTACAGTATATTAAATGTAAGTGCAGTAGGGGAAGTGGAAAAAAACAGCTTCTGGTTGTCAAAACAATGAAACACAGTTTGATGTAGTAAACAATACTTCAGATGAATGGGAGGTATCCAATTATTGAAGTTATGGGAAGAACTGGTTAATGTGTACTTCCAACTCATCAGAAGCTACAAATATACTTACGTTAATAGATGGAACCAAGAGCAATCAATGTTACATAAAGGGAAGGTAACAAGCCACAAATATTTTAAGTGTAGGCTGGGAGAAATAACGTAGGTGAGAAATAAACCCTGATGTTATGCTTTACTGTACTTTATAAGAATAAAAGGCCTGTGGAATGTAATTTTTGTGCTAGGAATGCTAACATTAAAGCACAAATCACACAGAATTGTAAAACAGGAAAGTTCAAAAGAAAACAATCAGCTGAGCTGAACATAACATCTGAAAATATATGAAACTAATCAAAATCACTATCGGCCAGAGGCTAAAAAGACTAGGCACACCAAAACAAGGAATGTTAATGAGATAGAGAGTACTTGCATGGGCAGAGTACAAGATAAACTCTATTTCAGATAGCAGGATACTGTAATAACAACACAAGCAAAAATAAAGACTCAGAATAAATCAATTAATGACTGCAAATACTACGTGAGATGTTGTCCACACAAATAACTGCCCAGCAAGAGGTAGGAATTTACAATGTAAAAAGCAGAACTGTCTCTATAAAGGAAATACAAAATGACTTTAAAGAGCAAAATAATATAAAGCAGAAACCCCAAAACATAAAGATTTAAGGACAGAGTATATAAGAAAGGTAAACAACTTAACAGAAAATTAGTTGGATGCATAAGACAGCAAAGACCAAAGTGACAAAAGTAACAGTGTGTATTCATGTAGTGAATACGATAAATCCAGGGGCTAGACCAGAGACAACTACAAGATGCTAGTCAGAATGTAAGAATACTTCCAGATTCAAAAACATTTATGAATACAGAATTACAACCAGTGTCAGATCAGGGTCAAATGGGCCACCCCGCCACACAACGAGTGTCCCATTACTTGGCTATTTCTCCGCAGTTACCATAAACACTGTTCAAACCTGTCAGTGTGCATCATATTTTCTTCTTTACTTCTACAATGACTACAGATACTTGGATTTAATTGAAAACTTTTATTTCAAATTTTATAGCACAAACCCTGATAAGACATTTCCTAAATAAAATAATACAGCCTCACAGTGAAAACAGACTTAACATTAACAATACACTTCTTTAGCCTTGAAACTTGCATTCAATGAAATGGCATTGAAACCCACATTCAAAGAAAATGCATCTGGCCAGTGGCAGAAAATGTTTACCTTTGGGCATTTTCAAATCATAGGCCCCTTGCTCACATTTTTAGGACCATGCATACATGCATATGCTCGTTGATTCACATTACTGATTTTATTAAATTATATTCATTGTATAATACAGCACCACTTAGTGTGTGTTTTAAATTTGTAGTTTAGAACATTTTTCCAGTAAGTAATGAAACAAAATGTATGTACCAATAATGACAAAACTACCCATTTCTAACATTTCAACCATAAAAGGACACTCAAATGTCTGCAATTACAGTCCACCAATATCAGTCAATATGCACAATATCTGCAGAAGTAAAAGTCATCTGAACAACTCCACATTAAAAAGATCTGTAATTAATGAAAAGGCTGCTTACTGGCAAACAACTTTATGTTTTAGTTTTTCATCTACAAATTCAGTGCCTGCTGCCCTTGAATAATTAATTGCCTATGTTACATTAAAAAATGTTTGGTACGCTGGTAATATTGCAATAGGAAAGGTTTGGCAAAATAAGAACAAGTTATTAGTCATCTCATTCAAAAGAGGGTGCACTCAGGACTACAGCAACCCTATCCATACCTATAGAATTACTGTATTATCAGCAATTCATCCACATGGTATGAGAGTAGAACCCACAGCCTTCTGCACCAAAGGTAAGTATGCTACCTGTTGTGCTAACACTGTTATCTAATTTTATAGCACAAACACTGGCTGAAATTTTCTAAACAAAACAGTTGCACATTGAAAATAGACTCAGCATGAGCTGCAGTAAACTTCTCTTCCCTTGAAACTCACAGCTCCTCAAAAATGCACTGAAACTCACAATTCCTTTAGTAGTCTGGTGGTTGGTGTACAGGATTCAAGCTCCTTTCTCCACTGAAATTCATAAATCCTTGACCAGTCTGGTAGTTGTTGTAGAGGATTCATGTTTTTGTCTCCTGTAACCAAGGCACAGGGTTTGAGTCTGAGTGAGTTAATTGACTAACTTGCCATCCTTAATTAGGGCATTACATACACACACAACAAAAGAATGGTTGCAAGTTAAATTCCACTTCAAATGAAAGAACAGTAGCAAGTTAGATTCCATGTGCATGTTTGAACCATGCTTACGTTACATCCACATTGGTGCATGTGTCATATTAAAGATGCAAGCACAGATGGATGTAGAGTACATGTGCATGCTTTCCTTCTTAAAGGAGAAGATGCATAAGAAATGTTTATTTTTTTATCAGTTCAAAGGTAAATGTGGAAGCCCCTTGGCCAGTGCCTCCCCAGACACCAGGCCCTAGGCCACTGCCTATGAAGCCCAGTCTGTATCCATCTCTAATTACAACACTTTCAGAAAAAGAAACCCATAAACAATGCTAAACAATATTTGCATTCAAATCAAAGGAACTACTTACAATGAATATGAATGCTTATTTTGACATTGCAGAGAATTAAACAAAATGAATACTGCATGATAGTTTCAAGTGACACTAGGGAAATGATTATTAATGGTGAGCTGCTTTAAATCAAAGACATTAGATCAAATATGGATGATGGATGAGTGTGACAATATATATATAAACTAATAATAATAATAATAATAATAATAATAATAATAATAATAATAATGCAAAACAGAAAAGACAAAGAAGGTAGAAGGTAGTTATGGTCTGGCTTCAACCAACTTCATCTGAGTTACTTTTTATTAATTTTTGTTTCTTTTTAATAAGCTACATTTGCTACCACTGGAATTGTGAATGAATTGCATATTAAGAATCTGGTTTGCTTACAGTTAAGATTTGTTGGCTTCTTGCTGTTTACAGATGTTTACATTTGTTGGTGTGTGTGATTCAAATACTTACCTCTACCACACTGGTTCACTACAAAAGAAATTTGGATTTAAAGACTGAAACTTTTATTTCTAACCTATAACTGCTCTGCACTTAAACAATATGTTAAGGCATATTAGTATAGGTCTCTTACTTTTCACTTTTAAGTGTGTCAGTTTTTACTTTAACTACTAAATCATTCCTATACTAAGAACTTGATGGTTTTCATTTTGTTGATTTATAACTGTTTTAAAGTCATTAGCTTGCTTTTCATGTTACAAATAATGCTACAAAGGGTCAGCCATGGCTACCTGGCCAGCTGATGATCATACATTTTGCTGACTGAAGGAGAAGGCATCATCAAGGCTGCCATGAGAGTGCTTTATGGCCTAAATCTACCCTTGTAGTGACGAGTACTCGTGTCACCAAAATGCCGCCTATTAATTTCTATCTACACTTGCATTCTTCCTGAAATATGCTGACAATAGTTACTGCCACTGGTCTTAGTGGCCTCAGCCATGTTTTCCCTGTGCCAAATCCCCTGACCATGATGGGTCTCCTCTCTTTAGCTGAAGCTCTATCATTATTGCAGTGGCACTATCCGAGTGGTACCCATCATATTTTCCCCTTAGGATGAGCATGCCCATCCTACCTGCCTGCAGTGTAAAGCACCCAAGTCACTAGTCAATCTCAGGTCACCAGGGCTATAGCCAAGGCTTTATCCTTCTACACCAAGAGTGCAAGAAGAACATTTTAAAACTCATAACATGTAATTGCAACTTTTTATGGTCTTTACAGAGAGTCTTAGTTGCATGGATGCTTCTGCTTATGTGTATCTCATTCTGGAATGCTCTGTAATGATACACTGCAACTGGCATGGGATTGTAAGTCACTATCTCCCAAGCCGTCATTTTCTGTAAAGTGTTTCAGAAAGGGACACTGTCTTATCAAGGTCTGTTTGAAATTTGGTACAATGACCATGCATCTTTTATTTTCTTGTATCACACAGGAAGATTGTCTATGCAAAGAAGCATTTTCTTCTGATGGAACTGCTTTAACTAAAAACTTTTTTTCTCTTCTAGAAGTCATGCCTTTCTATTCTCTTTCAAGAATCAGAGGATGCCTTCATTTCTGTTCACAGTCCCCTGTGATGTGTCTGCCCTGGTTTTGTGGCTCCACAGCATTCTTAGAAGCACAATAATTCTATTTCTACTGTTAGTTGGTTAGCTGAACACAATATTTGCTAGATTCTTTCCATTGGTAGGACAAGTTGACTTCTTGTAGCCTCTCAACACTATGAAGGTTTATAGTTTCCAAGGAATCTTTTTCATTTGGAAGTTCTGATGGCCTTGATGATGCTGCCAATGAATTTTACTTTCTCATAATTTCACTGTGCTCATAACAGAGTACTTGTCTTATGTTGTACCCCAAGATTTTGACAGCTGGATTTAAACAAGTACCTGTTGAGTTGTAGCCCATTGCCTGGCTTCACCGTCTCTGGTATTGTAAACATAAAGAAGATTTTATATAGCATGGTAATAACTGTATTCACTGTTGTGGATGTTACTAGTTGTGTAGTAGGCAAACAGCAATATTCATCCATCTTGAATGAAATATACTCAGAGGTGTTTGTAGGACCATAACAATCAATGTTGACTTCATTACAATATGACTTTTGGCCTGACATTTTCAGTGGTGTGTTCTTGGACTTATCAGTATTGGTCTGATACAGCATTCAATTTTTTTAGAACTATTGTCATACAGTAGCTATGTTTTTACTGCATTAGTTGATCTAAGAGAAGATCCCAAGCACTGCATCCTTGTGTTAGTTCTTTCTTTCTTCCAATCTGCAGTCACTTAAATTCCAGAACATCAAATACTCCAGGAATTTTTGTCAGGGCAGAAGGCACCAGAGGTCTGCAGACAGACAAAGGGAGGAAGGCTGAATCTTGAAATATCATCTTACCAAAAGAGGGTTGACTCTCACTATGCTGTAGACAAGACAGAGGATGCAGTAAGCCTAAGGCCACATTGCCATGGCACAAATGGCTTTAGTGAAGTCATTTCTGAAACAAGTAAAGGAAGCATCCACATTTCTGCTGGAGTGGGCTTTGATCATATTGTCCAGCAGCTGGCTCATCACCTGATAGCAAAAGATTAATGCTGATGGCAGTCTATCTGATGAGTGCCTGCTTATCTACTGTGAGCACTCCCTAGATTGAAAGAGACAAACAGTAGGTTCATCTTCCTGAACCTGTTCACCTATTTTAAGCAGCACCTGAGCTAACAGAGGGCATATTAAGTTAAAAGGGCGTACTGTGACTTGTTTCTGTCCCTACAGAGAAAACAAGAAAGTGAATAGACTGCTTTATGGACGCAGAAAATTGCTTCATCCTAAGAGCCAAACAATCCTTGTGAAACACCAAACACAAAGGTTGCTCTGTATTTTGTTGCTATAAAATTGAGATTGACCCATTTTAGAGAGTGAGAATAATTTGGATTCAACTATCCTAAGACAGCGTGCTTCCAGAGAAGTTCCTGAATATTAATTAGAGTATAAATGCTTCAAACCGAAACTAGAAGAGGAAAAGAAAATTGTTACGTATCTTGAGCAATGAGCTGCTGTGAAAGTTGTATGTTTTGTGAATATTTTCTGAAATGGAAAAAAAATTATTTTGTCTTAAGAAAAAGATTTGGTGCTACTGCTTTAGACGTTATTCTACACTGGAAATTTCTGGACATATTTCATGTTCAAGTGTGGTCAGAATCTGGAGTTTTGTTAACGGACTAGGAAGTATTTTTGGGTACATTTTGCGACTCCAAGATACCATGCTGTAATTTATGAACCTGCTTTAAAGGGGTGTATATGCACTGAATCAAGTGATTGTGGGTGTTTCTTTTTTTGCTTGTGTGTTGAGAACTGAGGACGTGAAGGTACTGTATGGAGGAAAAAATCTGTGCAGTTTTCCTTTCCTTTCTGATATGCTAATATCAATCAATCTAAGCTTGAATCAAGTAAATATCTGTGCTTTACTTACCTTACTTACATGTTTAGTGAAGCAGTTTGATTTTTCCCGTCTGACAAGCACATTTTGTTTGAATGAGACTGAATAATAAAACTGCATTACACTGTATAAAGCACATAGCCATACACGTTAGTTGCAGTGACTAGATATAGAATTTTAAAGGTCAGAAACAGTAACTTTTATACGCTACATGTAAGGGACTAGAGGTACAATGTCCTGCAAGCAAAGGACATTGCTCAAGGAGGAGAGGCTTCCAAGCAGAAGATGATCAAGCCTGGTAATCACGAAATGTAGGTTCCACAAAAGGGAGATGTTCTTCAAAGGAGGACTGAAATGCAGAAGCCCTATGATAAGCTGGTGCTGGGTCACATTCATACTCTTCACAAGGTCATAATACACAGAAATAGCTGACATGTGTACTTTAACCACAGAATACCTAATGCTCAGAATCATTCAGATGCACATAGGTCAGGATCATCTACAAGCTGATTGACTGGGGTGGTACAGGATTCTGCTTCAACCAAAATGAGAATCACTTCCATTTAGAAATGGACATGTAAACCTACCAAAAGCAGTTTCCTAACAGCCACATTAGCCTCTGCAACACCAGCTAACAAATCTACACAGATTAGGGGGGTTTAGAGCAGTACTCATGCTCTGAGTTAGAGTTAGTTTAACCTTGACCATGGAGGACGTTAGTGTGTCTAGGACCAGGACAGTTTTCTGGATTACAGGAATCCAAGTACACAAAACCATAACCTAAAGAATAACAAGAATGAGTTCTGATACTTGTTCCCTAAACTCTGAAGTCACATGTGGAATCAAAAAGTATAATGGAAATATATGCAGGAATCTTCAAAGCAATGAGTTGGGGAATACATCCATTTCTAACTCCTCTTTGATTTGATGAGTGTACAGAAGAGGAGGAGGACAATATGCACCCTAGCAGCAAATACAGCAATCTTTGCAATGCGCCGCATCTACAAAACCTCCACCAGACAGGGTCTTGCATTTGGCCCCATCAGGAGGGGCCTGGGGAATGTCTGAAAGAAATCGCTAACTCTCTCAGTACATCAGAAATGTGAATTACTGTGAGAGGGATACACATGCCTGTGGCTTGCTGTTAGGTAAGCACTGTTTCACTGTATAGGTGGGTATGACCTTGTGCCCCTTTGCATGTGTAGTACTGGTTGTCTGATCTTATAAGGAAAGACCCAGGAGAAGGTTTGTCTCCAAGACCTTCACGACCAGGATGACATCTGTTAGCTCTGGCTGACCTATGTAGTGCCATCTCCAGGGAAGGCCACATTCCTTCAATTGTATACACATGTAGGTAATTTCCCTACTCGATAAACAAAACGCATTTCATCGGAATCTGTGATGGGTACTAATCCAGAAACAGAAGACCTTTCTTGAGTTTGGTGTAGATTCTTCACCACTCCAGAGCCCGGTAACCAGTTAAGCAGGATCTGAAACCAGAAGAATGTCTACGAGTATATGATGGCTTTGCAGTTACTGACACTTCACAGTCTACAGTAACACTTGCATGTTCAAAAGCATGCAAACAACAACATAACAAATGTGACAATCATTGTGCCCAGAAGATAAAAAACCAAAAACAGACCAAGCCTGGACCTTGTGTTCTCATCTCAATTGTAATGCTATGTTCTCCTAGGCCCTCTTCTAGGGCATGAATAACCACATATAAAACCCAGTAGTTTTTTTAATGATAGTTCATCAAGATGTGGAAAATTATGAAAATTATCCTCCAATAAGTAGTGTTAGGACAGACATGGGACTGCTGTGGTACAGCTAGCAGATTTGCCCACGTGGGAATCTTTTCTGGTACTACAGGATCAAAATTTTGTGATGCTTAGGAACCATCCTTAGGCAGTGTGAAGGCTTTTTCATTTTTTTAAATCAAAAAGGTCTCCACATTGGTGCAAGCATTTTCTTAATTTGTTATGATGCTTCAAAATATATATTTTTAATATTTTTTACGGAGCTTATTTATACTGGTAGACAACCATCAAGGCAGTTTGTTTTTATGTTTCCCATTATATTTAATTCTAATGTTGGCCTGAAATTGTCCATTAAAATGATGAAACAAGTCATAGGCATTCAGAATCGCCAATTAGCTGAAACACCGGATGTTCATAAGGATCATTTGCATATATCCCATATGCCTCTGACACAAGAGGTTTGGGAGGTCACTCAGTGAAAGTTCTAGCTTTGTTAGAGTTTTCATTTTGTTTTTACTGATTGTTTTTTCAGTGACCTTCTCACTCATTGTTTTAATTTAATTCTAATGTGGAATGCCAGATCTGTATGATTTTGTCAGTGAGAGAAGAACTCTACTGTATATGTAGTAGCTGCATGGAACTGGTGTTTAATGTCAAGAGCTCATCACAGAACTTAAGTGCATTTGCAAATCTGAACTCCTTGAATTCAGATTTGTTTACTGCATGGGTGTTTGAGACTTTTAAAAGAAAATGTCATTAATTTGTGGTCAGCGTTAACCATGGATATGGATATTATAGTGATGGTGCATGTAGGGGTTAGGAGTTAGAATGTTCTGCCACTTAGTGGTCTGGCTTATATTTGTTCTAGGGAATTATCACTAACACTAGGAACCTTTGGGTATAAGCAACTTTTGAAGTGTAGGTGCACCAGTCTTTGAATGGGTAGTTAAAATCACCTATTATAAAAGTATTTTTATTTATTTATTTTATGAGTTAGATATTTTTGTTATGGGTAGTTCAATGAGTACATTTAGGAATCTCTCATGGTTATTTGAGGATGGAAGGTGTCCTCTAGTAGACTATAAATTAATACTTTGTTTTCTTTTGGGTAAGTTGGGAGTTCAATGAGCTCAGTTTGAGTCTTGAGGAATCTGCCTAGAGGTAATATAGCTTCAGCCAATATGAAAATTCACTCAAAATATCCCTTTATGTTTGAATGTGTGTTAAGTGGTAAGCCCAGGTAATGAGGGAGTGCTATCTGAAACCAAGGATCAGAATGACACAGACAAGAATGTGTTCAAGTCATAGAAGAGCCTCACAATCAGGAAATTTCTTATTGAGACATCTGACATTGAAGACAGCATGAATGACTGGTATTAGAGAGTGTCCAGGTCTGTTCCTATAGTGTCTGTTTGTGGATAGGAGTCATAAAAGACTTTCCCCTATTTACTGTGATCCAATGGAATTCAGTCAAGGGAGTACATGCTGGAGGAAGTACCTAGATGGGGATACCAGGACAGTTCATTCTGGTTGGAAAACACATGAGAATCCTTTTCATGCAAGGCCTTAATTATACACTCAACACCTTGGTAAATACTTTGGGTACTGAAGAAAGCCTCATTGGCAACATTTAGCACTGAAAGTGATGCACACACAGGCAGAACTCAATCAATTTCCTTTGTGAATCCCCAATTATCAAAGTACAAGAAGACATTTGTCTTGACCAAAGACACCATCCAGTTGCCTATGAGAGCTAAGTTATGAGCCTCTGGAACTGAACATTGCAGATGTGACAGTTGAAGCTGCCACTCTGGTCCAGAATGGAATGGAAAACATTTACCTCCTTATGGATCAGGAAGAAAGGGGACTAAAGCCCTATCATTGTTCCAAATAAGGAAAAACCTCTATGACCCCATTCAATGATAGAATCTTGACCTTTGCCAAGAGCTCCACTGTGTCATACTTGTCTTCCAGTGGAATTTTTCCTTTCACAGGACTGCTGGTCTCCGGGACATGTCCATTAATGGCCACATGTAAAACCCAGTAGTCTTTTATGATAGTTCATCAAGACATGGCAAATTCTGTGAAATGTCTTCCAACAAGTAGTCCCAGGCCAGACCTGGGACTGCTGTGGCACTGCTAGCAGATTTGTCCACTTGGGAATCTTTCCTGGTGCTACAGATTCAAATCTTTGTGATGCTCTAGCATCACCCTTAGGCAGTGTGAAGGCTTCTTTATTTTTTCTTGGGGTGGGATGAGTTGCTAGGAGGGTACTCAAAAGTCACTCCATACTGGTGAGGGTCATACCTTAGGAGGTAACTGTCAAGTTTGAGTGACCTAAGTGAACAGCATCTCCTCCTTAAAGTGAGCATGAGGACTGCTCCTCCTTTAGGGGAGAACAATCTCAGTATTGTCATCCGTGCAGGCATAAACCCGAGCCTGCAATCATAGCCAAAGCTTCAGTACAAACCTAGTTACAATGAGCTACATGGTAGCCTATTTTAGGAGTCACCAACATAATTTCTACAAGGTCCTCCTTGATTCTAAACACAAGAAGGTCCTCAACCATTTCCAGTGCCTTATCTATTATATGTGATTGGAACTTGGGCAAGTAAGATGAATAGCTGAAAATTGTAAGCCTCAACATGCCAGACTGAGAGGGGTACACTTTTTTAACACATCTGTCCAGAACGTTAGAGGTGCATTCTCTGGAACCTTGTGTAGTAAAGAAATACCAGGGGTCAGCATTAAGGATGCTTGGTAAGGAGTCTAGTCACCCAGCCAAGAGTTTAAAAATGGCAGCTGCCATCTTGGGAGCTAAAGGAGCAGAGACAAGGCACTTTCAGATTGTCTTTACAATATGCTTAATGACTTGCAGCAAAGGGAGAAGAGTTAAGGGCTTTTCAAATTTCATCTCCAGATAGGCTGCCAGGCATTTCTGACAGCAGGGAATAAGAGCGTAAGACCAAGTCTACACAGTTTCTTATAAACCTTAGAGCCACTGAAGGTCGAGTGAATGAAATACGAGTCATTGTCAAATCAGAGAGAGTGGCCTCTACATTCTCTAACTCTTCACAGACGCCTGAGTGAGGAAAGACATACAGTAACCCTGCTGCCAATAAATGTGAGACTATGCAGTGTCTCTCATGAAAGCTAGTGAACATCTGGCATTTGCCACGTGTCAGCCAACTGGGAGCCCACACATGATCGTGCCCTAAGACAATGGTGGAGCATAAGGTAGAGAGGTCTGCATCAGACCTGGAAATGGATTCAACCCATATCCTGTAAGTTCCATTTATGTAGTCAGTTATCACACAGCAGCAAATATTTTTGTTAGTTTAGGCCTAGGTGTGTGTAGGGGGGGGGGCAAATCTGAGAGTACCTTAGACTTATTCTATCCTGTAATGTGACCCAATTTTCTACATAAAATATACAAGTGTATTGTACTGCATATATTGACTAGAAAATGTGTAAGGCACCTTTAAATGCAATATTAAGCATAGGAATATTCCCATGGCAGTTAGTTATATAATAATACTTTAATATACATTTGAGGTTGTATAAAATGATGATTTCTGAAAGCAGTAAACCCGGAAAATCATCTCAGGGAAAATCATGGAAGCATGGGATGGAAAAGTACAGTTGCAGCAAACCTGGGAAGTATAACTTGTGGAAGATGAGTTTACAGAGACAAAAACAGGGTGTGGGAGAGGTCTGCATCTTAGATAGGTTGTGTGCACTATGAAGTGTGTATAAAAACAGCCACTCTGTATTTTATTTGGATCTGTAAATAAAGCATAAAACAATGTGTTCATGTTCACAAGTATGTGAAAAAAATCAAAATACTGTTGTGCAGCAGCATACAAAATGCAAAAGCCAGCATTTTTTAATTAGTAATTTAATGCCAGACTGACAACCTTGCATATTAAATGGTGGCAGTTGTAGCATGATATTAAATCTGCAAATAGATTGATGTAATGTGACTACTACTTCCATGGTTCAAAACTAAGAATCCTGAACCTATTAATACAGCAAGTCTGATTTGGCTCTTTCCCAGGTATGTGGCAACCTGGAGGTAATTTATCTACAACATAGTATGTGTGCCTGTGTATGCATATAGATAGATATAAATATACATACATGTCTGTGTACATGTGTGTATACATATATATATATATATATATATATATATATATATATATATATGTGTGTGTATGGGATCCGTACATATGTTCGACTGCATCTTTCACCGAATCCCAATTTGGTGAGCATACTTGCGCGAAAGTGCTTTTCACCGAAGCAGCACTTTTGCGTAAGTATGCTTGTTGTTCCGGTCGTACTACGATGCGGTAAGGGAAAATTCCCTTTTCTCCACTGTAGTGCGACCTCAGAGTGAGAATATTAAAGTAGGGGGTGTGGGGGGTGCAGGAGGGCTTGCCCCCCTGCATTCAAGTAGATTTTTTTTAACATACTTTAACGAAAGAGCTTTTCGATAAAAGTGCTTTCATTAAAGTGTGTTCGGTGGTAATGGATTCGGACTTTTGATCTTTTGATCAAAAGTCCTAGATCCATATATATATATATATATATATATATATATATATATATATATATATATATATATATATATATATACACACACATATATATATATACGCGGTGGTGGTGCTGCGGTAGCGTTGTCGTCTCACAGTAAGAAGCTGTCCGGTTCGATTCTCAGCTAGAGCGTCTTCTGCGTGGAGACATGCGTGAATGGGCGTACCTTCGTTGAAGGTTGTGCGTCAGGCCTGGCAAGCCGGAACATAGAAATCAACTGTCAATCATTAGCGGACCGGAGTTCTGCTGTGGCGACCCCTAACTGGGAAAAGCCGAAAGACACAAACATATATATATATATATATATATATATATATATATATATATATACATATATATGCACATACAGAGCGAGTGATAATAGATATAGAAAGAAAGAAAGATGCCAGAATAATTCAGTAGTATATAGATAGATTGTTGATACTGTACTGTGTTATACTTTAAAGGGAGTGGATGCTGCAGTCCTATGAATGTCCACCTTTGGAGGAGTTACCTAATAACTATGAACCTGTTATCAGTTTGCCATCAATTCTTTATTGCACTATTACTAGCTTATCGTTTTTTTAATGTAACAAGGGCAGCAGACACTTTATCTGTAGATGAAACAATGTTTGCTAGCAGCAGCCTCTTCATTACCTACAGATCCCTTTAATGTGGAATTATTTAGATGACTTTTACTTCTGCAGAGATTGTGCATACTTACTGATATTGGTGGATTGTAATGACAGAAGTTTGAGTAGAGTTTTATGATGGAAATGTTCTGAATTGGGCAGTTTTGTCTTTAGTGGTTCATAAATCTTTTTTCATTGCTTACTGGAAAATGTTCAAAACAATTTAAAACTCGATCTAAAAAGTGTACCGTATTATACAAGGAATAAAAATATTTGTTCACAAATTTTGTTTCATTGCATACTGGAAAAATGTTCAAAACAATAACGGAGAAATAGTCAAGTAATGGAACACTGGAGTGGCTGGGGAGGGGGCTGCTGCTGGAGCAGCAGGAGTTTGCTGCAGGAGGGGCTGCTCTGGGGGGCCCAATATATTACCCTGCCTTTGTCCCAAATAATAACTGGTAGCAGCATCATGAAATGAAACTAAACTCCAAAAAATATATTATCATTTCCTTTGGGAAGTCATCTATTCCAGGGAACTGCCAAATTGACAATACCCCCTGAGAACTGACCCAGTTGTTTGGCATTGGGGAACGTGTGTGTTCAGTGACCTAACTTTTGACCAACATGTGCCCAGAGTCATAAAGTCTTTCTATATTGCACAGCTTATAAACAAATTGATTGCGACTAGGTCTAGAGATGTGATTGTCCCCTTTACAAAGCCCTTATTAGGTCAATCATTTTGTATAATGCTCACTTTGGCATGTATCTGTCCAGACCCATGCAACAATTGGAATACCCACAGAAATATCTTATTAAAAGGATACAAGTCCTAAACAATAAGCCTTGTGTGGACTACCTCAAAGATTTATCACTATACTCAGTATCCTACAGAGTTCTTAGAGGTGATCTGTGTCTGGCATACAAGGGATCCTCCGACCTAATACTGATGGACCTACTAAACATCAGCAAGTCAAATGGCATCAGAAATACTCAGTCAGGTATCTAAAGTGAATGTTGTGTAGAGATGGATATATATATCACAGAGGCTACCACTGTTCCAGAACAAACTATCCATTCATGTAAAACAAAGCTCATCCATGTCCATATTCAAATGCAACTTGGATCTAAAGATGGGTAATAGAAAATGTACTTCAGGATTGCCCCTCCTGCCACTAATGGATAAAGGCAGTTCCTAAATGCTGCATCCCTTACAAGGGCCCCCTGAAATTATGTATGGTATGATCGCAGTTATTCTCAGTAAGGCTAATAGGTAAGACCAGTCAGCAAATATTAATTCATGCACCCAGAGGGAAATTGGCTAAGCTTAATGTCCTCCAAGTGAACCTATGTTGTAGTAGTAAATAGTTTTAAAAGATTTCCCTTTTAAGATTACCAACTGCCCCTCTCACTCTCCGCCCCCCTTCCCCCCTAGCCTTCAACAGCTTCCGGCACCTCTGATACAGAGAGTTACAAAATCTGCAGTGAGTCAGGTCAAGAAGGTAAATATGAAACTGTAGAATTTTATGCAGGAAAAATTCAAAAGTGTTAGTTTAAAAAATAAATCTTATATTATCCTATGTCAAGTTATATTATCAGCCTGCAAAAATATTTTGTCTAGAAGTCTGTCTAAATAGTAGACCTATATGTATGGTAGATTGCGAGTGTAGTTAAAACGAAAGCCTGAGTGAAGTTTTGTGTTTTTCTAATTTGTGTTTATGGCTATGGCAAGACATAAGTACCAAGACACAGTATAAGGAACAAACATCCAGGAATTTTTTAATGTTACAAAACAACTGGTCCACAGGGAGACAGCAAATTGCCCACAGGGTTGTGGACAGGGCATATGTGAAGTTTGTGTAGTATGTCTGTGTATGTTGTAATTATCTGAATTTGGATGCATGGCTGAGTTAAGCACTGAGAGGTTAAATCTCAAAGTATGTGAGATTTGAAGGGTACCACGGAATATTACAAATTCAGAAAAGAAGCCTGCCCTAGGCAATAATGAAAAGTGCCAGCATATTTAAGTAAACAATTTGAATTTGCCTCTTCCTGTGCTATTATGTATATTAATGTGTATATGTACCTTTTGGGGAAAGGCTCTTTTCCCTGTTTTGGAACAATTATGTCATACACGTATATATACTGTAGTGTAAGTTCTTGCACCAGGAATAAGTAAAAAAAATATATATATATATGTGGATGCATATCTGCTGATTGCATATTTCTCTTTTTGAATACTAAAGTGCATCTTGGGGCACAGTTTGTGCTTCCTTCTTTATTTTCCTTTCTTATGGGGTATGAAAGAAATGTAAATAGTTTTTGCATTTTAACTATTTGTTTTCTTCTGAATTCTCTTCACTTAGTACTTATATAGCTTATTGTCTGACTATTGTTTAAATCACCATTCCTTTAAGTTTTGTACTTCTAATGTTTATTGTTTAATCTAGTTTGTTAACAGTGGTCTTAAACATACAAATGCATATTTGGTTTATACTTGCAAAAGATATGCCAAGACAGGAACCGGTATATGTAAACATGCCAAGACGAGAGTAAGTATAGGTTAAAAATATAAAAACATTATAATCATCATCAATCCCTGTTTTACCTTTTTTTCACATGGAATTTCCATGTTGCATCATCTGTTGCCTCCTCTCACAGCCAGTATCGTACCTTTTTCAACAGTCATACCCGACTCTCACAGTCTTCTTTCAGGCAATTCATCTATCTCTTGGCTGGACATCCACGTCCCCTTTTGCCTTCTTTCTGTCTATGCCAGATCTGCTTTACCAAACTGTCTTCTGTTCCCTTGTTTATGAAACCAAACCCCTATAATCTGCTCTCCTTGTCCTTGTCTGCAACTGGGCTACTGTGGCTTCAGCACTGATGTTCTAATTTCTTTGTCTGTCCCACAGTGTATATCTTACAACTACTTGTATCAGGCATTTCATCATCATCAACTCAAACTTCTTCGCTGTTCTGCCTTCACTGTCCATGTTTCTAAGCCATACAGAAGCACTGGTTGCACTGCTGTTTTATACACCTTACTTCCTAGGTTTTTAGAAATTTTTCTATCACATACTCTCCCTGACATTGTGTGTCAATTGGCTCTTGAACCTCTGATTCTAGCTTACACCTCCTCACTCAGACTTCACTTCTCATCATCAGGCACATCTCCCAGATACTTGAAGTTATTAACCTGTTCCACTGTTTTCCCTTGTGTCTCAGTTTACAACTTCTTTTGATTCTTTCATTTGCCATACACAGTCTTCTATATATTCAGTTTTATCTCATGTTGTTTTGTATTTCTCTCTGTTATTTGCTGAAGTCATGTTCAGAGTCAGCTTGTACTACCACACTGCCTGCTTATAGCAGCTGCGTTGTCAATCTATCCCTTTTAACCTGTTTGTTGATGTAGTTTTATCACCAGTAAAATCAAGAGTGGGCTCAAAGCTGAACCCTGATGCACACCCGCTCCAAATGGGGAAACCCTCTGTGAACCCAAAAATTGTACTTTGTGTCATTGAGTTCTTCTACATAGCCTGCACTTATTCTTAATGCTTCAAGGATTTTGAACCATTGAAGTAATGCCCAAATCAACTCTTTTGGTTCCTTGTGTGACAATAGGAGGTACCACCAGCCATGCCAGGGAGAAGTAGGGCAGTGGATATATGACTTGTTCCAGCACAGCTAGTTGAAAATTTGTAAATATTTATGTCATTTGTATATAAAGCTGATTTGTACATATGCTTATGATAAAAATGTATTTGTGAGCTCTGCTTGTGTTAATTGTGTTAAAATGTATCAACAGTGCACCCTGCTGAAATGAAGAGAAATGTACATGCAGTACAGTATCTGAATTAAATGTATATGTTTTAATAGAGGACACTGGCACAGCAATGGTTAACCAGCTGGCTTATTTTATGAAAAATAAGAGAAATGTAAATGAGTTGTTAAATCATTGAATGTCACCCCATGGTGCTGAGGAGGCCCAGAGATGGTAGGCCTGGGAGCAGCCATTATCTGTTAGCTTCTATAAAGAAGGGGTAAGTGTAATAAAGATTTTTGGCTCCTAGGCATTGGCATAAAAGCTCTAATTTTGTATTGTAACAGTTTGCTAAAGCCCTGTCTCAAACTTTAAAGGAAGATATTAGGTTCATAGGTTGGTACTAGGCTATCAGCCCTAGGCCTAGCCATAACAATTCCCTGGCTATTTCTTCCCACAATATTTACTTCCCTGGACCCCTGTCTATCAGGGTGACTGACGTGATCCCCGGGGTGAATTTCCTATCTCTCATCCAATTGTCAAGGTTCCTTTTGAAGAGTGCCAAGGAGGCGCTCTGCTTGACAGGTATGGGCAGTCTATTCCAGAGTCTGGGGAGTCTCTGGGTCAGGAACCTATCCCTCCAGCATGTTTTGTTCATTGTGATGACAAGGTTTAGATCCCTGGAGCATGTGGCTCTGAGGGATTGGGATTTCTTTAAGTGGAGCATGTCCAACAGCTCTGGGTTTGACATGGCCTTGTATGTTAAGCAGAGATCACCTCTGAGTAGATGATATACAACAGAGTATAGCTGGAGATTTTTTAGATGGTCAGCATAGGGCATCAGCCTTACGTCTGAGATTCATTTAGTGAGGTATTTCTGCAACTTTCCAGTTGTTGCAGATGTCTTGAGAGGTACATACTAAATGGGGTGTTGCATTCTATAATGGGTCTAATGAGGGATGAGTACATTGGGACAATGACCTCCTTTTTTCTGGATGAAAAGCCCTTAGTGATGAGGTGCACCACATAGAAGGATTTTCTGACTGTTATGATGATGTAGTTATCAAAGGTAAGACCACTGTCCACCTGTGTTCCTAAGTCTCTTATCACACTTTTGGTGTTTAGTGTACTGCCACCTATGTGGTAATTCACAGTATATGTTTTTTCCCAAAGGGGATAACTATACATTTCTTGGCATTGCGCTTGATCCCATGGCTCTGGCACCAAGCATCTGTTTCTGTAAGGCCCTTTTGTAGAATATCCACATCATTTGGTGATTCAATAATGGCTCCCAGTTTGCAGTCATCTGCGAACTTTGTTAGTGTTGGCCTGTGCCTCAGAGAAGTAGATGCCAAACAAGAGCAGTCCCAGGACTGAACCCTGAGGTACTCCACTTGTCATCTGTCTGGAGCTAGATTTGGAGTCAGCTACTTTTACAGTGTCAGTAAGCTAGTTGGCAACCCATCAAGTGACATAGGGATTAATGCCAAGCTTAGTAAGCTTATCTATGATTCCAGAGTGGGGGGTGGTGTTAAAGGCCTTGGCGAGGTCCAGACAGGCTGTGTGGACCTCCTTACCCTCATCCACAGCTCTGGAGACTGATTTGAAGTCGTCAAGTCAGGTTCAGGAGAGAAGATTGGCCCTTCACGAACCCAAACTGGGCGGGGTCCAGTGTTTGAAGGTTGCCAATTTCTTTGTTTATAAGTTCCATGATAATACGTTCCATGGCCTTGCAGATCAGGCTTGTCAGACTGATGGGAGTGGTAGTTCCCAGAATCCAAGGTGGATCCCCCCTTGTGGAGTGGGATAACTGTAGCTGTGTGCCACTCAGTGGGCATGAAGCCTGAGGTGAGGCTATGATTAAACATGGCACTTAGGTGAGGTGCCAGTTCATTTTGTAGTTCATGTAGTACACAGCCCGGGATGTCGTCTGGTCCCATGGATGCTGTATTCTTAGCTTTGGGAGAGTGCAGTTTTTACCTGTGTGGCCATTATTACCGGAATTTGGCAATCTTTTGGTATTGAGATGGGCCCTTTAGGGGGTGAGAGGGGGGGTGAAGTTGGCACTGAATCGATCTGCCAGGATATTGCCAATATCCTTGGGATCATTATATTTAATGCCATTCTGTTGCAGCTCAGAGCAGATCTGAGCATTGCCATTTAGATTTTTGACATAGCTACAGAATGCCTTGTGGTTGTCTTTGGAATCTTTGGCAATTTTATTTTCGTAAGTAGCTTTGGAGGATTTTATGAGGGATCTCAGCTTCTTACTGAGGCTGGTAAGGGAGTTTTTTGCATCCTGGGATTTTACTCTTTTCTGTAACAGTTTCTTCCTTTTGTTGTAAAGTTTGTTTATGGCAGGGGACCACCAGATTGGCTTCCTTTTTTTGGAGGACAGCATCTTGGTTCTATTTGGGATGGCATGATTCATGCATGAGTGGATGTGCTCGTACAGTGCCTTAGTGTAGGATTCAGCAGTCGAACTTTCAGTTCCCGTCTGCATGGGTGTCATGAAGTCTGTCACTTCTGACTTGAATAGCATGAAGTTGGCTATGGAGAATTTTTTTACAGAGGTTTCCTTACTGGGAGGTGGGGGAGGAATGTGGATGTCAAGGGTGATTAGCTTATGGTCAAACCTGACCAACGAGGGGGTGACCATAGGTGTAGAGCATCAATTTCCCATGTTGGTAATGACCAGGTCTAGGATATTGGAGCCCCTAGTGGGATTATGGCTTAGTTGATGCAGGGCACTGGAATTTATGAATTCCAAGAATCGTTGGGCAAAGGTGTTGGTACATGAGTAGTTTTCCCAGTTAATGGCAGGGTAGTTGAAATCACCCAGTATTAGGGTGTTTGGTTGCATCTTAATATTTTCCAGTATGTTTAGAAAGGTGTAGTGAGAATCTTGGGGAATGGTGGGGGATCTGTAGCAAGCCACAATTTGGATTGCAGTCTTACCTAGTGTTAATTGCATCTGGAGAATTTCAGATGCATTGTGTTGGGCAACAAGCCTGGTGGTGTGAATATCTTTGGTGAATATGGACACTCCTCCACCTTTAGTGTTTTGGTCCTGGTTTGGTGGCCAAAAAGTGTGGTAAAAGGTGTAGCCTGGTTTTGCAGGGGTGTCTCTGGAGCCTTGAACAAGGTCTCAGTTACTGCACAGATATCAATGTTCTCCATTTTTAGGGGTGCCTGAAGAGAGTGAATTTTGAGGTTTAGACTTCTAGCATTGATTAGCATTACCTTCAGAGTTTGCATGCTTGTACCTGTTATGGTGGTGGCTTTGTCTTTTGAACTTTGCCTAAAAAAGGCACTATAGGGGTGACAAGAGCCTTAGCCAGTAACCTGAATCCCAGGGCCGACAGGTGCAGACCATCTCTGGCAAAGCATCGTGGTCTGTTCATCATGTCATCCTAGGCAGACAGATACTGGATCTCCTTTGAATGACACCAGAAGCTTAGCCAACTGCTGAAGTCATTCATTTTGTCCTTATACTGTGGTATCATTCTGGGCAAAGGCAGGATGCTACTCAGGGCTAGGGACATACCTGCCTGGGCCACATGATCCGAGAGCTATTGTGGGAGACTAGAGTCAGGTGACCAGATGAGGTCATTCTGAAAGTCATCTTGGACATTATATTTTACACGGAACAAAGTAATCTCAGAATATATAGTATTCTGTTTTTGGAGCCTGACTAGAAAGACTGCTCACGTATTTCATCTTGCCGTGCCCAAGTAAGTTATTAGGGAACACTAAATTCTCTTAGATTCAGTCAGGAATATAGTGAAGATTAGTTTAGATATTGTTTTTCTTTAGTTGTCTGAGTCTGTCCATCAATGTTTTCAATATTTTCTGTGATTTGAACTCTGTGGTTTACTGTGAATATATTCAGCATTTTCATGTACTTTACAGCAAAGTAGTCGAGAGAGATTATCAACTATTTAGATATTAGTCTAATAAAGGATGGTACTAATATTACTACTTCTTATTTATAGAAAACCTATACAAATCAATAGCTTTATCCACAGGACTAGCATGCATGTCCCACACACATTTAAAAGTATAGTCAAGAGCCAGCTCTTGACAGCCAGCAGGCTGAATACTGGCAGCACACTGTGCTGTGAAAAATTGAATGAAATGATTGTGGAATTCAAAGAACGTGGGTATGAAGACAGGTTACAGCAGAATGTTAGAGATGATATTCTGGTGAATAAACAATGTGACACAAGACCATATTTCACAGATCACACTAGAGAAACGTAACAGGAATAACACAAGATACAATTATATGTGTTATTTTACTACTTAGAGTAGGAGATTTAATGGAATTAAGAATAATAACAAAAAAACTGGAATATCCTAGGAACTATGCCTGAGATTAGTAGAATAATAGGTGACAGACCATGTTTCGCATATAAGAAGTGACGTAACTTAAAACAACGCTTATGTTATAAAGACATGTCTGTTAATTACCCACAGAGAACAAGGAAAGCAGGTACTTTGCCATGCTACAATTGTAAATGCTCTAATGATATTATGGAAGATAATTAATTTGTCCATCCAGTGACTAAGAGAAAGTTTCTGTTTAAATGTTACGCCACATGTAATACCTCCAACATTGTTTATATGGTCAGCTGTGTGAAATGTCCTGCCTTTTATATAAGAAAGTGTACTATAAAACTCAAAGAAAGAATAACAGAGCATAAATCAAAGATATGGAGATAGGCAATTAACAATGCACTTGAAAAACATATAGTAGAAAAAGGTGCTGAGCATAAATTTCTTTTTAGAGTGATTGACCTTAGATATAGGAATAGAAGGGGAGGTGACTTAAATAATATACTTGAGGTCTGTGACTATGAATTTATTTTCCAGTTAGAGGCAGATCACATACCTGAGCTTAATATGGCTGTTAGTATTAAACCAATTTTGAAAAGGAAAAAAGAAGTTATGTTCTTACCATAACGTTCCATGTGAGTTTTCCATCTCACCATTCATTCTTAACTGATTGGTTCGGAGCCGATCCTTGGTTCTGACTCGGCAATACTTTACAAGCTCAAGGTCTTCAACTAGCTTGAAGCTAATTTTATATCCCATGATGCTCTAGTGCCCTACTCAGATCTTGTTTATGTGTGTATTCATAATTGTATAAAGGTTATCTCTTCTACTATAAGAAACCTGAAAAGGTCAAAGTCAATAATGTGTTCAAATTACTAAGAAAGTCTAGATCCCCTAGAAGCCCACAGGCTGGGGGTTGAAGGGAGGGACGTAAGCATGAATGGCAAGATGGACAACTCATATGGAATGTTATGGTAAGAACATAACTTCTTTATGTGAAGTTGCCCTATCTCGCATTCATTCTTAACTGATGGGACAGTGTCCCTAGCACCATTAACCCTGGGTGGCTCACGGGAGTATATTCTTCAGCACCGTGGACCCAAAGAAAGCCCTGTCCCTGGAGGCCATATCTACTTTGTAATAAGTGATAAAGGTATGAGGTCTTGCCCAAGTTGCTGCTGCACAAATGGTATCCATAGGCACTCTGGCACGAAAGGCTGAAGAAGTAGCAATGGCCCTAGTTGAATGAGTCTTTATTTTGCACGGTAACTTTTTATTTAATGAATTATAAGTAAAGGAAATACAGTCTGATAGCCATCTGGACAGACTGTTTTTTGCTACCGCTGTACCTTTTCTTAGCATCTGCGAATGACACAAAAAGTTGATCAGACTATCTGAATCCTTTTTTTCTATGTAAATAGAAATGTAATTGTCTGTGCTCATCAAGTTAGTGTAACATGCATTCTGCCTTATTGCCATACTTGGGGAAAAAAGACTGGCAACTCTATGGTCTGATTTAAGTTGGATTCTGAACACACTTTAGGTAGGAAAGATGGATTTGTACACAGAGAAACTCTGTTGTTGTGAAACAAGAGGTATGGGGGTTTGATTGATAATGCTTGTAGTTCTGATACTCTTCAAGCTGAAGTGATGGCCACTAAAAGGATAGTTTTCCAAGTTAAGAACTTCAAGTCACATGATGATGCAGGTTCAAACGGTGGAAGAATTATCCTGGATAGGATGAAATTGAGGTTCCATGGTGGTAGGGGAGATTTTATTGGTGGCCTTAAGAAAAGCTTTACACAATCCATGCGACATAAGGTTTGGTCCATTTTCCTCTAGATGAAAATTTGAGATTGCTGTTAATTGCACTCTGAGAGTAGCAGCTGCCGCACCCTCTTTAAAAAGCTTTATTGGGAATTCTAAGATAGAGGAAAGGGGTGTGGAGTGAGGGTCAATTTTATATTCTAGAACCCAGTTTGAAAACCTTTTCCATTTGCTAAGATATAGTCTTCTTGTTGATGTCTTATGAGAAGATATCAAAATGTGTTGTGTGGACGATGAAAGATTTTGTAACCTGGCTATGTTTGGAACTGGAGCAGTCAAGCTGTCAACTTGAGGGTTTTCAGGGATGGGTGAGGAACTCCCAATGAGTGCATCAGAAGATCCGGCACTGGGTCCAGGATCCAAGGTTACTCCTGAAGGTGAGGCTGTAGGAAGGGGAACCAAATTTGACAAGGCCAAAAAGGGGCTACTAGAATTAAGGTCCTTCCCAATGTGCTGGCTTTTGAAGAACTTTGGGTATTAAAGGAAAGGGAGGGAAAGCATATAGGAGACCCAGGGGCCAATCATGTACCAGTGCATCCCTTGGGGACTTCCCCGGAGGGGGAATTAGGGCAAAGTAGTTGCTGCATTTTGTGTCTGCGGACGTGGTAAAAAGATCGCAGCAAGGCTGGCCCCATCTGCAGAAAGTCATCTCCACTATCTCTTGTTTGAGGGACCACTCCTGTGGCATCAGTATTTCTCTGCTGAGTCTGTCTGCAATCACGTTGGATTTCCTCAGAATGTGAATTGCTACTAAAAAGCATTGGGAGGACGTCACCCACTGACATACTCTCGGGGCCTCTCGACATAGGGGGTAAGATTTGGTTCCTCCTTGCTTGTTTATGTACCATACTACTGACATATCGTCCATTTGGATTGCAATTGTTCCTACAGGCAAAGAGTGTTGGAATGCCTGCAACTCTAGGAGCATCACTCTCATCTCTAGAACACTGATATCCAAGTGAACCTTGTGATCTTTCCACATACCTTGGGCTGTTCTTCCCAGATAATGCCCCCCTACCCTATCTGGGAAGTGTTCGTGGTCATCGTGGCTAATGGGGTTGGGAGAATAAAAGGTCTGCCTATTGTCACCTGGTCTGATTGTAGCCACCAATGTAGATCTTTTTTGTAAGCTTGTGTCAGAATTATTTTGTGAGACATCTGAAGCATCTGCATTGATCATTGTGGAAAAAGAAGCCATTGTAGAATCCTCATGTGCATGCGAGCAAGAGGTGTTACAGTGATTAAAGCCGCCATTGTGTCCAGCATCTTCAGAACTTCTCTGGCTTGAACTTTTGTTTTGTGTAGAAGATCCAACCTTGTTTTTGAAGGACCTGAATTCTGTCTTTTGGAAGGTTTACCATCATTGTGTTTGTGTTTAATTTTGCACCTATAAAAATGGTATGTTGAGATGCTAATAAGTCAGATTTTTCGTAGTTAACATTAATTCCTAACTGCGCAAATAGTTGTAAAGTTGTGTCCCTTGCTTGGATGAGTAGCTGCTTGCTGGTGGTATTTAGGAGCCAGTCATCTAAGTATGGAAACACCCGGAATCCTCGTCGTTTCAGATGAGCCGTGATTACTGCCATGCATTTGGTAAACACTCTGAGGGCTGTAGTGAGGCCAAAGGGCAGAGCCCAAAATTGAAAATGACTGGTTCCCTGCCAAAAACGCAGATGACTCCTGGATGGCCTGTCCATTTTCATGTGGTAGTACACATCCCAAAGGTCTATTAAGCACATCCAATTGCCTTTCCCTAGAAAGGGAAGTATTGACTGCAATGTGACCATTTGGAACTTTGCCTTTTTTACTGACTTGCTCAGTTTGCTGAGATCTATAAAGGTCTCCAGTCCCCTGTTTTCTCTGGAACTAAAAAGAACTTTGAGTAAGTTCCGGATACTATTTGGTCTGTGGGGACTGATTGGATAACTCTTTTTTCTAGCACCTTCTGTATTTCTGTGGTTGCTTGATCCCTGTGATTGGGTGGAACATCTGGGTTCTTTTGTTTTGGGGAGGTAGCGCTGAAAAAGGTATCGAGTAACCTCTGGATATGATTCTTTGTACCCATTTGTCTTTTGTAATTTTCAGCCAGGCAACTGAGTACAAAGATAAGCATCCCTGGACTGCCTCTAGAGTGGGACAGATGGGCCTCTGCTCAGGAGCGCTGAAAAGGCTTACCGAAAAAGGACTCCTGGTCACCGTGGTTCTGCAGATCCCCTCTGCTGCGTGGTCAGCGTCTTCCATTATTACCTCCTTCTCTGCCCCTGAAGGAGGGTTCACCACATGTGTCAGGAAAGACTCTCTGGGATTTTTGTAACCACATCTTCTCCCCCTTTTGACCCTTGGGATAGGGTCTGGAAGGGGTGGAAAAATGTACTCCCACAGCAGAGAGTGTCTTTCTCTCCTGTTCACCACCTGGTTAGAGTCTCTTTTACTTTAGGCTCGAAAAGGGATGAGCCATCAAAGGGATTGTTTATGAAGGATGACTTGAAGGGTTCCGCAAAATAACAGAGGCACATCCAGGAGTGTCTCCTCAGGGTGATTCCTGAACATGCTGACCTACTCACTCCATAGGCTGCATAAGAGATTAGCCTCATGGACGAGTTCACCAGGGAGTTAAGGGCGGAGAGCTGCGATGATACTTTTTCTGATATCCCCTCAGCTACTGAACCCTGGAGAGAATCTCCAAGCTTTTATGAGATCTCTCTGTAATCTAGTGAAGTGGGTTAGATAGTTCAGGGACCTGAGAGTAAAGGCCGCTGATGAGAACATGCACTTTCTGTATCTGTCCATCGTGCGTGAATCTTTACTTGGTGGATGAACAGATGTGGATGTTTCCAATAACTCCTTTTTAGTGGCCACCGCCACCACCATAGCATCTACTGGAACAGCTTTTGTCAAAAAAGCTTTGTCTTCTGGGCAGGTGATAAATTTATTAGGCCTCCTAGGAATGGGCTCTACTGTGTCTGGAGACTCCCACGCCTTTCGACAAACTAAATCCATAAGCTCGTCAAAAGGCAGAGACACCCAAGTGGTGGAGGCTCAAGACCCAAAAACTTTCAGGTACATGGACTCCTCATTAGTAGGGCTGATGGACTTCCAGCTGCCTCTCTATTTCAGGATATCTAGGATGTCTGCAAAGGAGACATCCTCACAAGGTGACCGTGGGGACCCTTCTGATTCATCGAGGTCCGTGTCAGATGTGCAACAAAGACAAACCAGTACTGGATGAAGTGTCTCTTGAGAAAAGTCCTATTTGTATCCAAAAACACAAAAGAGGCACACCACGATGATTCTTCAGGCTTTATTGGAGAATTAAAAACATCAAACGAACAGCTGTAGGAAGGAGTAAGCGCTTTCACGTTTTAACAACGCTTCTTCAGACTTAAAATACATCTAAAAAAAATGTGTTCTTATATACTCATAGTTAATTGAATAATTAAAGCAATTAGAATAATTAAAACTCTATCACAGTCATCCCTTGTTAAAGGTGTATTGCTATGTTAGTAGCTTATATAAAAGACTATCTTGTGGCTGTATATATAGTAAATGCAATATACCTATATATTATACAAGACACATCTACTAAAATTAAGAATAGAACAATTTAAAATAATAATAATAATTAGCAGTACTAATATAAAATAGCCTACAACTTATAAGAACAAGCTAAAAATGGTGTCACATGTATAACACTATCCTATGTGGCATAGCTAAATCAATAACTAGAATAGTGTATAAAGATAATAATAACAAAATTATTAAACATATATATATATATATATATATATATATATATATGTGGAAAATATACATATATATAAAAAATACATATATATAAAAATGTATATGTTCGTACATACTTACACTGAATGTTTGGCTAAGTATACATGTACAGAAATAGTGTATGCAAGTTATATTAACTTGTTTACTGTACATGTATGGATATTAATGACTATAAGGTCTCCCTTTTAGAAAAGGTTTAAGTGATATTTTATCATTGAGGCCATGGCCTCTATGTGCTTGTAGCCTTAATATCCATTTGTTTTCCTTTTCTTCAGTGAAGTTCTTTATATCACCAAGTCTATCTGTTTTATTGACTAGCTCAAGTACTTGAAACGTGAATTTATGTTTAGATCCTAGACTCAATACATGTCTGGCTAAAGCATTCCTATCATCCTCTCTATTTATGGCATATATATGCTCCCTAATTCTTTCCCGTAATGTTCTATTAGTTTTTCCTATATAGAATAATTTACATAATGAACATTTTGCCAAATATATCAAGTCCCTGGATCTACAATCAGCATATCTATCAAACTTGAAATTATTACCATTATCAGGATGTGTAAAACTATTTTCTTTTGCTATGTAGCTACATTGATTACAATGTCTGCATGGAAACGTACCCTCCCTTTGTGTTAAAGGGGCTACCTTTATATTATTTTCATAGCAGAGTAACCTCTTGAGGGATTTCATATTCTTATATGTGATATCAGGCCTATCACCTATAATATCTTTTAGCCTATCGTCTACCAATAACATTCCCCAATTATTAGTTAAAATGTTTCTAATAGTATTATTCCTGTTTGTAAAAGGTATCACTATTCTATTCTTAACTGTTCCTGTCTTAAATCTTTTATACTATTGCCATCTTTGCCAGTCCTATGTAGGAATGGTCTACCCCTACCCTCTCTTTCCAACGAATTATCCTGAAATATTTTGTTCAATACTTGTTTATTGTATCCTCTATTTAAAAATTCATCTCTTAGTGTCTCACATTGTTCATGATGTCTCATATCATCTGTTACTAGCCTAGAGACCCTTAATGTCTGACCTCTGACTATATTGGGATAGAGGTGTCTAGGGTGCATACTGTTGTAGTGTAATAGATTATTCTTTCGACAAGGTTTTCTAAACAAATCCGTATTAACAGTGTTCTTATCTTTACTAATGAGAACATCTAAAAATTCTATCCTATCAAATGATTTAGAACATTCAAATCTCAGAAAATCAGTTGTTCCATTTATATAAACTATAAACTGATCCAACTCTTCGGGTGTACCACCCCACAGGAGGAATACATCATCCACAAAACGTTTATACAGCTTAATATTCTCTCCAAAGAGTGCATTTCCTAAAACATAAGTTCCTTCCCAGTATGCCATCACAAGGTTTGTATATGAATTAGCACATGGTGTGCCCATCGTTACACCCTTTTTCCTGTAAATAATAATTATTATCATATAGAAAAACATTGTTCTCAAGTACCAATTCTAGAATAAGCATCCATTGTATGACTTGGTTATTAGGAATGTTTTTCTCAAGTAGTAGCAATCTCACATATTCCATCCCTACTTGATTTGGTATAGATGTAAAAAGGGAAACAACATCTAATGTAACCAGTAAATCACTGGTATAGTCACTATGTGAATGTAAGTATTCAGCATAGCTGTATAAAAACTCCTCTGTGTCTCTAATTATGGACTCATTGTTATTCACTATTGGTTTGAATTGTTTCTCCAGATAAATAGACATAGGCTCAGTGGCCCAGCCTTTACCCGATACAATAGGTCTCATTGGGGGGCCATATACATTTTTGTGTATCTTTGGTAGACCTCTGAAGGTTGGAATGACTGGCTTTTCAACCAAGAAATACTTGTATAGATTTTCATCTATTATATTACATAACAAGAAATCATATAACATCTCAGGAACACTTTTAATCACTTTATCTAAAGTCACAGCATTCAAACAATGATATGTGTCTGTTTCTTTCAATAAATCTTTCATTTTCATATTATATAATGTCCTGTCTAATACTACTACTGAGCCCCCTTTATCAGCTTGCCTAATGACAATATTGGTGTTATTTTGTAGGCTTTTTAATGCTTCACGTTCAGCATGATTCAAATTATAAAACTCAGGTTTAACATTAGTCATATCACTGGCTATTAAATCCCTTTCACAAGCTTTCTCAAAAGCCTCAAGTGCAGGGCATAACTGTGGTATAAACGTTGATGTTTTTTTAAATACATTTGCATCTTTCGCATTATCATTATCTGTGAATAGTAGTTTCAAACCTAAATTCCTGACAAACATTTTAACATCTATAATAACATCAGCAATGTCAGCACTAGCAGCAGGTATGAAAGATAAACCCTTATCAAGTAGGGAAAGTTCATTTTCATTTAATTCATACCTGGAAATATTCACAGTTAGTCTTTCTGTATGGGACGTAGAACCTTCTTCTGGAATTCGAGCCTCTCTTCTGAGTTCTTCCTTTTCTTCACTCTGTTGTATGGTGACCATGCTTGTTTCCCTGCACTCTGTTGTATGGTGACCATGCTTGTTTCCCTGCACTCTGTTGTATGGTGACCATGCTTGTTTCCCTACAGCCCGTATGGGGAAGGGAAAAGAGTGATTGTCCTCATTCTCTATCAGGCTATCCTCTTCATATGAGATGCAGCCGTTATTAGTTGTTTTGTTCGTACCTCTTGTATCTCTTATTTTCGGGCGGACATCAGCATTCGCTTCTATCTCCGCTGTTGACAATTCCGTTGTTTTTTCATGCAAAAAAGAATTAGTGTCAATCTCATTAATTATATTCTTCCCAGTATTTACTGTAGCGTAAGTAGTAACCACTCTCGGTTTAGGAATGGCATTCAAACTAGTAGAACAGTTGGTAACGTTTCCAGATGACGTCAGCATAATAGGTGTGTCTCTCTCTCCATTCTCATGAATATTCATGACTTCCTTTCTTTTCGCCGGTTTTTCATTAGTGATTAAATCACTGCCCGTGGCTCCTTTGAATGTAACATTATTGTTCTTCCAAGTGTTCTCTCTCAGATGTGACTGACTCCCGTGGGAAGTCCAAATGCTTCCTCTCGCAAGTTTTTTCTGAGGGGCCTTTTCAGAAGCTTATCTAGCAGATGTTTCGGAAGATAAGGGTCCATCCCCTGGGGTTTTCTGAAGCTCTGGATCTCTACGCCTCTGGTGCTCTGAGGGAAGGAATGGGTGTAACTGAAGGTGAGGCTGTCTCTGAGGACAGTGCTCTCCTCATAGCTTCAAAGGCCCCCCCCCCTCCCATGAGCCAAAGAAACCTCCAGTTCAGAGGAACCAAGGGGCACCCCGGTGCCATAGGAGCAGGCTCCAAAGCAGAGGTAGGAGCCAAGCTCATGTGAGCCAAAGCTCCGAGAGGAAGAGTTGGATCCAACAAAATGTCGGCTCCACTCAGCCCCCCGGACCCTACCGGTGAGTGTCGGCTCCTAGACTCCTCAGACAGCACTGAGGTAGTCAGAGCAGTTGGAGCCAAAGATCCTGGAGTAAGTCTCAGCACCAACAATCCCATCATCATTGGCTCCACCCATCCCTGCTCCGAAACCGCAGGTCGGGTCGGAGGAGGAATCGAGGTAGAAAGAGTAGGTACATTCAGTTCCGAGGCCTTGGTGGTCAGTTCTGGTAAAATTTTTGCCAGTGCCAGTGTCTGCAGCAGTCTCTGCAGCAATGATCCATATCAAATTCAGAGAGGCTCCTAGAAGATCTGGACGATGAAGCTGGAGAAGCTGACATTTGTAGTAGTGACAATCTCAAGGTAGGATATACCAGCTCCAATGCAGGGAACTGGCTCTGTACTTGCATAACCAATGGCTCCGAAATCAGTGGAGCCAAGGTTGAGGGTCTCTCGGATTTGATTTCTTTACTTACTGTCGGAGACATTCTCAGTGCCTTTTTTAACAGCTCCAACTCTTCCAAAGTAGAGAATCTCTTGGAGGATTTTGACTTATCCGATGATGGTGACTTAGCCTTTTCTTGAGTGCTTTGACCTTTCTCAATGGCTTCTGCAAATGAAGACTTTACCAAGCCTTTTAAAATTAACTTATTTTTTCTTTCATGGAGGACTCTTGCGCTGAAAGAATGACATATAACACAAGAGTCCTGCAAATGGATTTCTCCCAAGCAATAGACACACTCTGTGTGTCCATCGGTTAAGGGCATCTTCTGCCCACACTTCGGGCATTTCTTAAAACCTGAAGGTTTAGACTCATTTGTTTGTTTTGACATTTTAAGTTTTAAGTAATCAAAATACAGCTCTCTAAATTAAATGAGCCCAATATACTGATAAGACTTTCAAGATATGCACCGAAGGCAGAAAAAACACACACACACACACACACACACACACACACACACACACACACACACACACACACACACACACACACACACACAATAACAAAACCTTCAGACTTAACTGTGGATAATTTTAATTACAGAAAAAGAAGGAGAACCTTCTAATTTAAACAGGCTCTGCTAGAAAAAAAAAAGAACACAGCACACTATAACAAAGTCTACCCTAAACATAAAATCCGACAAAAAGGATTGCAAAACTCTTTTATATATAAATGTATAAATGTATAACTATCCTAAACAACAACTAACTGCAAGTTACAGAAGTCAAAATACTATGCTACCAACTTTTAAATGTATTAAATTTATACCTACGTGGGATAGGATAAGAGAAGGTCCAACAAACAGCCTAAGAGAGGACTAAACCTCTTATTTTAAACTAAGTAACTTGAAAAATAGCAAGGAACTACACACTCTTTAGCAGGATGAAAAAAACAGTAATATCTACTGGTAGAAACTAAGTATCTTTTGAAGAGAAAAATAATAAATATTTTTCACTTAGCCTGAGCTAGGAGAAGAACGCCAGATCTGTTTCGTCAGCAAACGAGATCTGGGTAGGACACTAGAGCATCATGGGATAGGGAATTAGCCTCGAGCTAGTTGAAGACCTCGAGCTTGTAAAGTACAGCCGAGTCGGATCCGATGATTGGCTCTGAACCCATCAGTTAAGAATGAATGCAAGACAGGACAACTTCACATCAAATGGTTTTGAAATAATAATTTTGATAAAATTATCTGTGATAGACATTATTGTTTTATATTTTATATTGTTACATTCTACATTATTATTTGTGGAAATCTACCTGTTAATGTTTTTATTGGTTTTAATCAGAAGTTTCAATTGAGTACTTAACTTGCTATGTCACATGACTTTTAATTTTAACTATTTAAATGTTATTGTGACTGTTGATTTTTGTATGTACACACTGAAGAAGGGTTATCCCCAAAAGCTTTGTGGACTTTTGAATTAAACTATGTTTTTATATACTCAGCATGTCCGTTACTTGGAATTGTTCACATTTGTTATTCTGTATCCTGCTCTCCAAGAATGGTTAACCTTAGTGCTGGTCCAATTTACTTGTTCTTTTGAGCCTGGGGGACCCAGACAGACCACACAACTGAAGCCAGGACTGGTAATGTGGCTACTTCAGGGAGGGAGCTACCCTGTAGCAGTGAGATTGAAAGTAAGCCACAGCTGCTGGTGGGTACTGATGTTCCCTTGGAGAGAGTGACTGCAAGGGCAGAGGTGAGTAGTGTTACCCAGGCTGACAGTGAGGTACCGCTGTCAGAGACCACCAGACTTCCTGTGGAAGGGGAGCTGGGAAGGGTTACAAAGAGAGAACTGAGGCAGGTTCGGCTCTCAGATCCTACATTACAATGCTTGAGGGAGGTAGCTAGGGAGGCACCTGATTCTCAAGGAAAGGGGGAATCTGTATACTGGAACAAAGGGTTACTGTATAGAGAGTGGACCCCTGAGGGAGGGCTAGAAGGTGAGATAATACAGCAGTTGTTGGTGCCCAAAGCTTACCATCTGGCACTTCTAGCCATAGCCCATGACATTCCCTTTGCAGGTCATATTGGTATAAAGCATACCAACAGATGTATTATGCAGAACTTTTATTGGCCTGGGATTCCCAGGGATGTAATCAGGTACTGTAGGACCTGTGTGCAGTGCCAATAAGTAGGCAAAGCAGGAGACATGGTCAAAGTTCCTTTGATGCCTTTGCCTGTGATTGAGGAGCCATTTCAGAGGGGAGCTATGGATATTGTGGGGCCTCTAAGTACCCCAAGTTCCACAGGGAAGACGTATATCCTGGTGGTAGTAGATTATGCTATTAGATACCCTGGGGCAGTGGCTCTGTCCTCCATCGAGGCAGAGAAGGTGGCAAATGCTTTGCTAGACATTTTCAGCAGGGTAGGTTTCCCAAGAGAAATACTGACTGACAGAGGTGCCAATTTCATGTCAGACCTGCTGGCTTGTCTGTGGAAGTGCTGTGGGGTGAAGCACCTAAAGACCACCCCTAGACTAATGGTCTTGTGGAGAGGTTAAACTTTACACTAAATACCATGCTATGGGCATTTGCAGATCAGTTTAAGATGGAGGGGACAAATATTTGCGCCATCTATATTTTGCTTACAGAGAGGTGCCACATGAATCCACCAGTTTTTCACCCCTTTGAGTTGCTGTATTGACATAGGGTAAGGGAACCTCTAGATTTGATTTGTGATAGCGGGAGTGTGCATGTGAATCCCACAAGGAGTCTGTTGTGGCATATGTCCTAAACCTCAGGACAAGGCTAAGGGAGCTCATGGGCTTGGCCCAGGAGAACCTGGCAAGAGCCCATCAACAGAAAAAGCTCTGGTATGACTAGAATGCTCGAGCCAAAGAGTATGCTGAGGGACAGCAAGTGATGGTTCTCATTCCTGCCAGGCACAATAAACTGCAGGCAGCTTGGGAGGGACTATTCAAGGTGATAAGGAAGGTCAATCCGGGAACGGAAGTTCAGTCTCCACACTAGATTTGACTGTAATTCTAAATCGGTAGTTTATCTAGCATCGTGCACATCGTGCACAGCATTCTATATAGGGAAGACTGCCCGACGGTTCCATGACAGAGTCTATGAACACATCCATGATACAGAAAAACAACAAACAACAAATGCTTTGGCAAAACATGTAATGTCGTATGGAGGACACAAATTCAAGTTCAAAATAATAGACCAGATACAAAATTACCATAGAGGGGGTCCCACAACCCTCATTTTAGAAGAACGAGAATTAATTTGGGAGATGCGCCTTAACACATTCTTTAATCCAGGGCTAAATGAATGTTGTAATTTTGCCTGTCTGCTCAAACCTAAAAGTATGAGCAGATAAATAAAGTTTACTTTTCCAGTATGAGAATAAAGTGGGTAACATATACTTGATTTTTAAAGTTCTATATATTTTAAAAAACATGTATAAAATTGTGAACAACATTTTATGGTATTTACAGCTTTAATAATCTAGTAGTCATAGTAATTAATAGATGATGTCAGTAACTAATTAGTAGCTGGAGCTGATTGGAAGATCTGTATCATGAGGGAACTTTTTAAAAATGTTATTTTAAACTGAACTTAATGTTTTAAAGTTTGTCTGAAGAAGTCACTGTACCACAGTGACGAAAAGCGCTTTACAAAATAAAATGTGGACTGGTTTGAAGTGTTGGTGCACTTGTTTTCGTGATAAGGAGGGTCAGTGATATTAACAACATGGTAGAACTGTTAGGCAGGAGGCAGGGCACAAATTTTACCATGTTAATATGATGAAGCCTTACCATGATAGGGAGGCCTTTGTGCTGAGTATTTGCAGTAGGAAGCAGGAGGAATCTGAGGGGGAGCTATGCCAGCCAGCAAAATCCCAAGTTACTATGGTGGACCCTGGGGTTGCAGGCATATGATATGACAAAACTGTAGTGGGGTCAGCAGTACAAAGGCAGATGGAATCTCAAGACAGGGAATGGGGTAGCATATTGCCAGATAGGCTTATTTCTCTCATGCCACATTTCTCAAGGTTCACTTGAAACACTAGCTTGAGTCTTTAAAGGGGGGAGAAATGTGATGATTGGAGGTTCTACCAACTATTCCAGGGAGACGTAGGGCATTGGATGTATGGCTTGTGCCAACACAGCTAGTTGGATTTTTGTAAATAATTATATGTAATTTGTATATGAAGCTGATTTGTACAGATGCTTGTACTGAAAATGTATTTGTGAACTTTGCTTGTGTTATTCCTGTTAAAATGTATTAACAGTGCACCCTGTTGAAATGAAGAGAATAGTTTCATAGTTTCATAGTTTAGTACTAGGCTATCTGCCCTGGGGCATTTGTAAGCCTAGCCATAGTGATGTGGCTTTCGCCACCCCATGAAATGGTACAAAAATGCACAAAAATGCACAGAATAGATTTAGAATAGTGTGCCTCTGTCTAGTAGTGACACAGTGAAGGCCCCCCTTATATAATAGAATTAGTTTACTGTGCCCCTGTCTAGCAGTGACACAGATGTGACCCCTGGGGTAAACTTACGATCTCCCATCCACTCATCAAGATTTCTCTTGAAGAGAGTCAGTGAGGGGCTCTGCCTAACATGAACTGGGATCTTGTTCCAAAGCATGGGAAGCCTCTGGGTTATGAATCTATCCCTCCAGCATGTCCTATTCATACTTGTGCAGAGGTTTAAGTCTTTAGCTCTCGTGGTCCTGATGGATTTGGATTTTTTGAGGTGGAGCATGTCCATCAGATCCTGATTAGACATGGCCTTGTACGTCAGGCAGAGATCACCTCTGAGCAGGCGATATGCTACTGAATAGAGCTGGAGTTTCTTTAGTCTGTTAGAATAAGACATATGTTGGAGACCCTTGATCCTCTTGGTGAGGTACTTTTGTGGTCTCTCCAGCTGTTGCAAATGCCGGGTGAGGTACATACCAAATGGGGCATTGTACTCAATCATGGGTCTGATGAGGGAGGAGTATAGGGGTACAATGACATCCTTGGATCTGGATGTGAATCCCTTCATGATGAGGTGTGCAAGGTAGAATGTTTTTCTAACCACTTTGGCAATGTGGGTGTCAAATGAGAGGTCGCTGTTGACTTGGGTCCCTAGGTCTCTGATTACTTTTTCCATACTCAGTGGGTTGCTGTCTATGTGATAATTTGTGGGTACTTTGTTTTTCCCAAAGGGATGACTATACATTTTTGGCATTTAGTTTAAGGCCGTGACTCCGGCACCAGTTGTCCGTTTCTGTGAGGCCTTTTGTAGGATGTATGTGTCCGCTGGTGTATCGACTATGGCCAAGTTTGCAGTCATCTGCGAACTTTGTCAGCCACAACCCTCCCATGTTTGCTTTAACATCTGAGAAATAAATGCCGAACAAGAGGGGTCCCAGGACAGATCCCTGTGGGACACCACTTGTGACTGGCTTTGAGTCTGACATTGCTCCAGCGATTTTAACTTTATGGGTTCTGTCCTTTAGCCAGTTTGCAACCCATCTAGTGACATAAGGGTTTACGTTTAAGCTGGTGAGCTTATCTATGATGCCTGAGTGGGGTATTGTGTCAAGGCCTTAGCCAAGTCCAGGTAGGCTGTATGGACTGCTTTGCCCTCATCAATGGCTCTAGTGACTGTTTCAAAAAGTCAACCAGGTTCAAAAGGCAGGATCTGCCCTTTACAAAGCCGAACTGGGTGGGGTCAAGTGTCTGTAGGTCCCCTATGTCTCTGTTTATGAGTTCCATAATGATTCTTTCCATAGCTTTGCAGACCAGGCTGGTTAAGCTTATGGGGCGGTAGTTCCCAGGGTCTGTAGAGGTACCCCTTTGTGGAGTGGGACCACTGTTGCTGTATGCCAGTGTTCAGGTACATATCCTGTAGTAAGGCTAAGGTTACATAGCATTTTTATGTGCAGGTTTAGCTCCTCTTGGAGTTCACGTAGCACGCAACCCGGGATACCGTCAGGTCCCATTGATGCTGTGTTTTTAGCTTTGTTGAGGGCGGTTCTCACTTGGACATCTGAGATGACAGGGAGATTACATTCAGCTGGGATAAGTATTTCTTCTTTTGGGGGTGAGGGAGGGGAGAAATTTGCACTGAACCTGTCAGCCAGAATGTTGGCAATATCTGTGGGTTCAGTGTATTTTTTGTTGTTGTGAACTAACTCTGAGCATATCTGAGGGTTTCTGCCCAGGTTTCTAACATAGCTGAAGAAGGCTTTGTGGTTATCTTTAGTGTCCTTAGCGATTTTTCTCTCAAAGTTGGCCTTGGATGTTTTTATGAGAGAATGTAGTTTTCTGCTAATGTTGATCAGAGATGTCTTCCCTTTATGGGATTTTGCTCTGTCGTGCAGTAGCTTCCTTCTTTGTTATACAATTTGTTAATGGCTGAGGTCCACCAGACAGGACGCTTGCCTTTGGTGGAGAGGGACTTGGATTTATTTGGGATTGCATGATCCATGCATTCTTAGAGATGTCCATAGAAAGCATTTGTGAAGGATTCGGCATTGTGGGATGTGGTATCCACTGGCCCAGTGGGCTTAAAGGATACCATCTCAGTCTTAAGAAGAGTGAAGTCTGCTTTTGAGAAGTTTTTCACTGTGGTCTTTTGTGCTGGGGTGGAGGTGGGATATGTATATCCAGGGTGATTAGTTTGTGGTCAGATCTCACTAGTGAGGGGTATACCTCCGGTGTGGAGCATTTTGTCCCCATGTTTGTGATGACCAGATCTAGTATATTATCTCCCCTAGTGGGAGAGGTGACTAGTTGTTCCAGTGCATTTGAATTTATGAATTTCAGGAACCTTTGGGCTAGGGTGTTAGGGCTAGAATAATGTACCCAATCTATGTTTGGGTAGTTGAAGTCTCCCAGTATGATGGTATTTTGTGATACATTCATGTCCTCCAATGTCTTCAGGAAGGCTGAGTGGGGTTCCTGAGATTGGGAGGGTGGTCTGTAACATGCTACCAGTTGTATAGCAGTTTTGCCTATGGTTAGTTGCACCTGTATGGTCTCTGATGCTTCATGTGTTACTACTAACCTGGAGGTGTGGGTGTCCTTGATGAATATGGACACTCCCCCTCCCTTTGTGGTTCGGCCTGGGTTTTGGGGCCAAAAAGCATGATACGAGGTATAGCCTGGTAGCGCTGGGGTGCTCTCAGGAGCCTTGAACCAGGTTTCAGTTACTGCACAGACGTCGATGTTCTCCATACTGAGGAGTGCATCGAGTGCCTGCATCTTGAGATTTAGACTTCTGGCACTGAGCAGCATTACCCTTAGTTTTTTTTCATTTTTGTTTTCTAAGGAGGTGGGTTTGTCTTTTGAACCTTGCCTAAAAAAGGCCCTATAGGGGTGGCAAGAGCCTTGGCTAATATCCGGAAGCCCAGTGGTGACAGGTGCAAGCCGTCCCTTGCGAAGCAGCGTGGCTTGTCCAACATGTCATCCCAGGCAGACAGACATTGGATCCCCTTAGAATGACACCAGTACTTGAGCCAATTATTAAAGCTGATCATCTTGTCTTTGTATTGTGGCATCATTCTTGGTGAGGGCAAGATGCTGCTCAGGGTCAGGGTCATACCAGCCTGGGCTACATAATCAGAGAGCTCTTCTATGTCTCTTTTCATGTAGTCCAGGGAGGTACGTCTCAGGTCATTCATGCCAGCATGGACAATGATGGAGTCATATTTGTACTTGCTTTGGAGTGACCTGAGTGCGTGTGTTATGTGGCGGATCCTAGCTTCCGATAGGCAGCTCACAGTCACCCTCTCCTTGTTTAACCTGGTAAGCGGGACATCAGTGTGTCTGACTATAGAGTCACCTATTACTAGTGTATCAGCCATGGTGTTTGGCCTTAAGGGCTGTGATTGGTTGACACACTGATTTATTGAAGTATGTGTTGCATGTGTTTTGTTTTGAGGTGGTGGATTTTTGGATGTCTGCTTTGGGAGCCTCTGTTGTTTTGGTAAGTTTTTTATTAGAGCCTCTGAGTATGTCTTTGTGTTTTTATGTGTTTGGTTTGCAGTTGTGGTAGGTCTATGTGGGACTGGGTTTGTTGTGTGTGTGGTTACCATCTCCTCCTGTCTGGTCATGCCAGCCCTGAGTTAAGAGAGTTCAGCCTCCAGTTTGGCTATATAGTTGCATCTCTCACATGTATTTGTGTTTGTTGGGAGGAGGAGAGGGTTGCCTGTGTACATGAGACAATTGTAGCATTGTCTCAAGATACCCAGATTAACCAGTTGAACTGGAGAGGACGCCAGCAATCTACCACTCGACATGCTAGAACAGTATAAGGGAGTGTTGTGCCTTTAAGGGAAGTGGATATTCACAGGGGTGGTAGGTGGATGTAGTGCTTACTTAGTACGAGAGTGCTTACTTAGTAGAGAAGTTTTGAGAACAAGTGCTGGGCTTATAATATAGCGAGTAGTCTGATAATACTAAGAGTAGAGCTTCCTTAAGGGAAAATTTGAAGAGCAGACTTGGCGGAGGCAGAAGAAGTTTAACCTTGTTTAACCGGTGCTGCGCTATGTGCACAATCGCGCAAACGCGGATTTTAAACAGGGAACTACAAAAGAGCTAGAAATGGTCCAAAACAACCAATTACTACAGCTCTTGTGCTGAGGTCACTTCCTACAGGGACAGATAGGCTGTTCAAGGCTCCCCACTCCCACTGGTGAGCAGAGAAACTTCCTTCTATCCAAGTAAGGTAATGGACAACACAGGAACTACACCACAGCCCAGAATACAGCAATGCCTGTAAACTGGTCTAAACTAGTCGAGGAGAGGCGGGAAAACAAGGATTATTTTTTTGTTTTTTTGATAGAAACACACAGAAAATGCAAAAACAGTGATAAATCAGTTACACAGGCTAGCACACTTTAGTGGGCAGCCTCAACAGTTAAATTAAACAAACAAACAAACAAACATTCGATCAAATTTGACTAAAAAGTAACTTTAAGTGCAGATTTTAAAATAATGCCGCAAACAGCTAAAAAAACAGTTTAAGCTTGTTAAAGGTAAGCTAGAGAAGCTATTCCAAGCAAAAAAACAGCAAAGATACTTAAATCCAGAAAGTAGTCACTTTTCTGAGTTCTCTGTAGCTAGGACCACTCTGCAGGACCACGAGGAGCTTGTCTGAGTAGTATAGCCAGAAAAAAAACGCCCAGAGGCGGATTTTAAACAGGGAACTACAAAAGAGCTAGAAATGGTCCAAAACAACCAATTACTACAGCTCTTGTGCTGAGGTCACTTCCTACAGGGACAGGTAGGCTGCCCAAGGCTCCCCACTCCCACTGGTGAACAAAGAAACTTCCTTCTATCCAAGTAAGGTAATGGACAACACAGGAACTACACCACAGCCCAGAATACAGCAATGCCTGTAAACTGGTCTAAACTAGTCGAGGAGAGGCGGGAAAACAAGGATTATTTTTTGTTTTTGATAGAAACACACAGAAAATGCAGAAACAGTGATAAATCAGTTACACAGGCTAGCACACTTTAGTGGGCAGCCTCAACAGTTAAATTAAACAAACAAACAAACAAACTTTCAATCAAATTCGACTAAAAAGTAACTTTAAGTGCAGATTTTAAAATAATGCAGCAAACAGCTAAAAAAACAGTTTAAGCTTGTTAAGGGTAAGCTAGAGAAGCTATTCCAAGCAAAAAAACAGCAAAGATACTTAAATCCAGAAAGTAGTCGCTTTTCTGAGTTCTCTGTAGCTAGGACCACTCTGCAGGACCGCAAGGAGCTTGTCTGAGTAGTATACCATGTATCATGGTATCTGAATTAAATGTATATGTTTTAATAGAGGACACTGGCACAGCAATGGTTAACCAGCTGGCTTATTTTATGAAAAATAAGAGAAATGTAAATAAGCTGTTTAATTCATTGAATGTTACTCCACAGTGCTGAATAGATCTGAAGACAGTAGGTCTGGGAGCAGCCATTATCTATTAGCTTTTGTAAGGAAGGGGGGGAAGTGTTGTAAATGTTTCTTGTTCGTAGGCATTGGCATAACAGCTCTAAATGTGTATTGTACGAGTCTGCTAAAGTCCTGTCTCAAACTTCAAAAGGAGATGTTGTGGGAACCTAGAATCAGGTGACCAGATGAGGTCATTCTGCAAGTCATCTTGGACATTATATTTTACACAGAGTAATCTCAGAATATAGAGTATTCTGTTTCTGGAGCCTAACTAGAAAGACTGTTCACATATTTCATCTTGCCTTGCACAAGTAAGTTATTAGGGAACAGTAAATTATCTTAGATTCAGTCAGGAATATAGTGAAGCTTAATTTAGGTATTGTTTTTCTTTAGCTGTCTGAGCCTATCCAATGATGTCGTTTTTAATATTTTCTGTGATTTGAACTATGTGGTTTACTGTGAATATATATTCAGTATTTTCATGTACTTTTATTAGTTATTATTATATTTAATACTTTTATCATGGCTGGTTCTTGTAGGGAGTATCTAACCTTTCAGAGTACTTATATTTATTTGGTGACACTGTGTGGGCCACTCCAGAAGGCTTAGCCATTTTGGTGAACTACTACCATTTTTATTAGTATTAATATTACACAGTATAATTGGACACCCTTTGTTAAGGGCCTAAGAGTAGCTGATTGTGAAGTGTCTGGTGGCACTGATAACTACCTTATTCTCTGGGCAGAAGGGGGCACAGCAGGTAAACCTGTGACAGCCTTTCCCAGGTGTGTGTGTGTGTGTGTGTGTGTGTGTGTGTGTGTGTGTGTGTGTGTGTGCGCGCGTGCGTGTGTGTGTATGTGAAAATTAAATCTCTCAGTGTGTGTTTGTCAACTACTTGGGGCAGGGACGTGAAGCACTGGGTTTACAGAGAGGGTACTGGAGGACTTGGCTTGGGCACTCAGCTGAGGACTTAACCTTACAGCTGCACCAGTAGGGAGTCTTTTTGGGGATCTGGAGGGAGACAGACATAGAGACATCCAGACCCCGAGCTGAGTGTGTTACCTGTGTGCTCTTAAGGGAAATTGTACATGATGCAGAGAGCTGCATCTGGAAATAAAGTGCATGTCCCACTCCAGTGTCAGTGGTGAGGATTCAGCCTCCTTGACTACTTGCCAGTGTGGGGATGACACATATTGGTGCCCATCACATACTGGTAGTGGTGGTGGGTGTCATACCTTGCCATATGCTTTTTCAAGTCTAGCATACCCATTTGGACTTTGCTCATCTCCAGCTTCTTTTCTACTATTTCTCTTGGATCAGTTGTGCATCCTGATCTCAATCCAAACAGTTTCAGCTTCATTTGACATGCTAAATTTGTTTATCTTTAAATTAATAAGGTAAGTTTGATTTATTAATTACTTATTTGCTGGTTTATAGTTCAGGTTTGTTGACTTATATATTTTTATAATTACTAATTTACAACTCAGATTTATGAATCCTTACACGGGCAGACAGTAGAAGGATTCTAATTTGTAGGTTTGTAGAATTAGCTTCAGATTCATAGTTACATTGTGCAACATCTGAAAAGACAATGAATGGAAAATGCACTTATTTTTTCTTTATACAGCAGAAAGTAGAATTATTCTAATTTGTAGGTTTGTAGAATTAGCTTCAGATTCATAGTTACATTGTGCAACATCTGAAAAGACAATAAATGGAAAATGCACTTAGTTTTTCTTTATACATGTTGTTTCTGAGTCCAGCACTTGTTAGACTTGGGTTTTCTATTTATTTTGTTCATATCTGCTGATCCTTTTTTATAGAAGGATTTAAAAGTTGCTTATACTTTGCAGTCATTGTTGGGTGTTACATTATATTTTAATGCATATCGATATTGCTTCAAGCTGTCATTTTTTAAAGGAATGTTGTATTTGTTAGCACTTCTTTTGTTAAGTAACCATTTAAGGTATGAAAGAAAAACAATGTTTTTAATAGGGCAGTCATTTGTATTTGTTTTGTTTCTTACCAAATAATCTTGATAAGATCTTGGGCTGGAGAAGAGGAAAGAGATGATATGGGTTAGATGTGCCACATTGGACTTTTGGAGTAGCTAAGGGATGTATAAGGAAATGATGACTGCAGTGTTTGCAGGAAGTTTGGGATATTCAGAAGGCAGTAGTACACCTTGAGAAAACGGAGAAGGGCAAAGTCATGGTACCATAAGCAAAAGAAAGGAAACCAAACCATAGCTTCTGGGGAGACAAATGAAAGGTGGAGGGATGCTACAGTAGAGACTGAAGCAGGAATGAACCATAAGCAAAGAGACCTGGATAAAGTAGTGACAGAGGAAGGACATACAGAAAGGGGTAAGCCTTCATGGATGGCAAAGCAACAGAATGGCAGGATCAGAGAGAAGAGGTGTAGTTAAAGGAGAACCCAAGAAAGAAGGAAGGGAGAGCTGTGAAATTACAGCAATTGAATCTCAGGAACAGTTAGGAAATTGTATGAAATCATATGTTTAGAGAAGGGATCAGGAGTGTTGAGGCAGAAGCAGCAAATAAGTAGTGGGGGGGACAGATAGGAGTAACATGGAAACCCAGTGTCCTGTAGTAACAGGTACAATCTTTACAGATTTATTCCACTGAATGAATAAAAATAAGCTCATAATCAATTCCCTGAAGTCTATCATCATGATATTTGCGTCCTGTAAAAACTACATAAATTCCCAAATCGAATTATTACTGATACAGATGGCAACCCACTACCACTAGTAACAGAACGCAAATGCCTAAGGATCACCTTGGACCTTACCCTGACAATATTAATAGCAAAACACTCCACTAACTAAAACTATGCTGTAGGAACTCATACCTCATCACCCTTACAGCTTGTAATGTCTTAACTAAAAATGTGCTCATCCCTAAAATCGAACATGGCTTCCTTTTGTAACCTTACATTCAAGCTCAAACTCGTATAAAATACAAACTAGTATAAACAAAATATGCAGATGTATTCTTCTTGCAGAACCCCTGACTCATCACTGCCAACTTCTATAGTGGTGTAACTGGTAACCATAGCTACATTTTAAGGACACCAAATGCCCTTGCTTCTGTATCAATGGCTAATCCTTGCAGCTCACATTGTAGTCACATCTTTCTTGTAAAGACATAATTTTAAACAAATGACCACTGATTGAATGTGTAATGTAATTGTACATACTAAAGAAAAAGAGAATCAATCGAGTTCTGCAGGAAATGTATTGTAAATTACGTGCTTTTGTCCACATAAAATGAAGAACTTATTCAGAATACAATACTATCAGTAAGTAAGACATTTAAACGCATCACCATAAAACATGTGCCTACCCCCAAACAGTAACAGAACATCATAATTTCACTTTATCCCTTTTATCCTTAATGTCACAATTAATAGAAAGGTAATTATTAAAACCTGGCCATTTATCAGCTTCAAATAAAAAGATGCCAATATAATTTTCTTAAAGTAAAGCATTAATCTAAAACCCATTTCAGTTTTTGTCCTCCTTTTCTAAACCAAAAATAAAAATGTATTAAAATTGCTACAACTAACACTATGCCTTGCTAAGGAATTATTCAAATCTTTCCTGTTGGTTGCCTACACATGCAGATAAATTCTCCATTTTAAACTTTTGCTAGTCATAACAATATAGAAGGCTAGGTAGTATAGACAATAGGCAGTATAAACAACCCCATCTGTGTTACAATCAGAGTAGACATTTGAATAAATAATTTCAGCTACCTTTCATACGAAATATATTTAACAACATGAATGATTTACATTGGTCACATGAACAACACTGAGCCATGCTTGAGGACCATCCATAAACACTTTTTCCCTCTAAAATTATTCTCACCTCTTTTCTTGAAGTTATTACCACTCTTAAAAATAAACATGGGTTTCACATCAATCTTAGCCACAATGCCATAAATATGTTTAAATACATTCCATATATAATAAATATTTTTTGAATATTACTACTATCCACCATGAAAAGTAGACATATAGCTTTACATACAAACTTTAATAAAGTAAACTGTCTGCCTTTCATGGTAAATGGAACTTATTTAAACACTTTAATGCTAAAATGCAAGAGAAGATATATGTACAAGACAGGACTGTACTTAATCCAGAGATGTCAAATGACATATACCAGGAATTGATTCACACACTCACCACAGAAATTGCTCTTGATTTACAGAACTATTTTGAATGTAGAGTTGTTCCAGTCAATGACTCTCCTGATCTCTTAGACTGTACCAATGAATTACTTGATGTCTATTTTACCAGCCCTGACTTATATCAGCAGTGATTGTAAACTTTCCATGTCCAGCTTTCAGTCACTTGTAAACTTAATTAGCCACAGGTCTGGGTTTATGGTTAGGAGGCTGTCAAGTATATGCCAAAAGGAAGGGACCTAGCACTGAACTTCGAGATACACACCCAGTAACATTCTTACTTTATGAGGTAGCTTCTGCAACCTTGACTATAAGGGTTCTATTTTTGAGCCAGTTTGCTATCCGTCTACTATGTAAGGGTCTAAATTTAGGTGTCTTAGTTTATTTAAAATACCAGCACAGAAGATGTGTTAAATGGCTTGGCTAGATCTAAACAGGCTGTGTGGACCAAGTGACAACTCTCCACTGCCTCTGCAGCCTCAAAGAAGTTAACTAAATTAGGCAGATATGACTACCCTTCATAAAACCAAACTGTTGAGAGCTAGCTGTATGAGGATTTGATATCACATTTAACAAAGGGAGATATGATACACTTCATGGCTTTGCAAATTAGATGAATTAGGCTGATAGGTCTATAGTTCTGCAGTATGTGTTAGGGCTCTTCTTATAAAGGGACACTACAACAGCCATTCTTCATACTTCAGGTACACAGACTGTGGCTAAACTTATGTTAAACAAGTTAAGGACGGTTCTACCAGGGCATGTATGGTGCTATATTAATTGGCTAGGTACATGCCTTGGGCTCATAAAAGCAGTATTTTGATTTTTTGAGGGTATATTTTTGACATGTGTCTTGATGATTTTCAGGGATTGTAAGACATTCAGGGATTTGTGGAGTTCTGATGATCGCTAATGGGTAACGCTGGTGCTAAATATAACTGCAAGTACATTAGCTATGTCTTTAGGGGCAAAGTGGGTGATGATATTCTGGATTAGTCCTGAACACTGCTGGGTGTTATTTATTTGTTTTCTGATGTAATTCAATAAGGATTTATAGTTATTGGCTTCACGTGAAGGCTTCAGTTTGTGTTTTGCCTTGACTTTTTTCGTGGCCACTTCTAATTTTTTGCTGATCTTTTTGACAGTTTTTAATGCAAGCATTTTTTTTAATTTGTTTCCGGACTTCAACATATATATTTTTATCGTTTGTGACAGAGCTTACTTTTATTGGTAGACAACCAGCAAGGCAGTTTGTGTTTAAATTTTCTGTTATATTAGGTTCTAATGGGAATGCCATATTTGTACAATTTTGTAAGTGAGAGTAGAATTCCATTATATATGTAGTAGCTACATGGATCCGGTTGTAGTACAAGTAGATTTCAAGAGATCATCACAGAACTTGAGTACATTTCCCATTTGCAGTTCTTAAATTCAGATTTGTTCACTGCTGTAGTGTTTGAGAATTTTAAAAGAGAAGGTCACTAATTTGTGGTCAGATTTAACCAGGGGTGTTGATTTTACAGTGGTGGTGCATGTACTCAACCCTCATTAGACCCATTATAGAATACAAAGCCCCATTTGGTATGCACCTCTCAAGACATCTGCAACAACTGGAAAGGCCGCAGAAATACCTCACTAAAAGAATCACAGACCGAAAGCAGATGCCCTATGCTGAACGTCTAAAAAAAACTCCACCTATACTATGTCGCATATTGGCTACTCAGAGGCGATCTCTGATTAACATACAAGGCCATGTCAAACCCAGAGCTGTTGAACATGCTACACTTAAAGAAATCCCAATCCATCAGAGACACAAGCTCCAGGGATCTAAACCTTGTCATCACAATGAACAAAATATGCTGGAGGGATAGGTTCCTGACCCAGAGAATTCCCAGACTCTGGAATAGACTGTCCATACATGTCAAGCAGAGTGCCTGTTTGGCCCTCTTCAAAAGGAACCTTGATGATTGGATGAGAGATAGGAAATTCACCCTGGGGATCACGTCAGTCACCCTGCTAGACAGGGGTTCAGGGTAGTAAATACTGTGGGAAGAAATAGCCAGGGAATTGTTATGGCTAGGCTTGTATAGGCCCTAGGGCCGATAGCCTAGTACCAACCTATAAACCTATGAACCTATGTGTGGGTTATGCTGAAAAAGGATGATGTCTAGAATGTTCTGTCACTTGGTCTAGCTTACTGTTTGTTCTAGGAAATTATCACTTATTAAGAACAGGAATTTTTGGGTATAAGCAACTTTTGAGGTATAAGAGTATAAGAGGTATAATTGCACTAATCCTTGGCCAGGTAGTTGAAATCACCCATTATTAAAGTGTGTATATATATATATATATATATATATATATATATATATATATATATATATATATATATATCCTTCAGATCCTTGAAATACCAGAAGGCTGAAATTAATATCATCATGCTGAAAACATGGAAATCCTAAATAAGCAAAACTTAACATTGCTGAAACTCAAAATCAAAGCAGCTATTGCACGTCACAAAGCACGAATGCAGATTACACTGCATTCATAAGAACAGATTCTACATTTAAACAGAGCATGGAAAACAAATGGAATGGAGACTGCGGTACAGTGAAGATTGGGAAATTTACTCTTTTCCCCACTGTAGTGCGATCTCAGAGTTGGTATATTTAATTTAGAGGGGGGGGGGGCAGAACAATTGACAAAGCTGCATGTTTGTTTTCTGTGCTCTATAGCAAGGTGCTCTGAAGGTTTTATATATATATATATATATCTATATATATATATATATATATATATATATATATATATATATATATATATATATATATATATATATATATATATATATATATATACATACACACCAACGAACATCCATTGCTCAGTGAATAAAGTGCCCGGACATGTTAATACATCCACAAACCAAATATCCAGCACTATAGTAGTTATTTTAACCCAAATGGGTAAAATAAAAATAAAAATAAAAGACACACCAAATGGTTCCAAGTCTTCTTTAATGGCCAACCAATCTGCCACATTGAACACAAACCTAGGTTTCGCCCATTGGCGTCATCTGTGTGTATTACTGAGAAGGTAGAAACCCAATTTATACATTTTACTTCTTGGGCTTCTTAAAGTCACAGAATACCCAATACAGCTAATACTCCTTGAGTATAATGAACGCACCATACTCAAAAGTAATATAGACCAATATTTTCACAATTCACCCACTTTATTAATTGGACCTCTATTTTAGAAAAATCCCTATACTAAACTAAATTTACCTACCAATGATCATTTAGTCATGGTTTGAATAGAGCACCCAAATACACTATCCACATCCTTTCTTTTTGTGTTAAAATTTTATGTTTACATGCTATAGTTAATTAATTTCCTACTACCTTATTGAAGCAAAATGTATAAATTGGGTTTCTACCTTCTCATTAATATACACTGATGATGCCAGTGGGTGAAACCTAGGTTTGTGTTTGATGTGGCAGATTGGTTGGCCATTAAAGAAGACTTGGAGCCATTTGGTGTGTCTTTTATTTTTATTTTACCTATTTGGGTTAAAATAACTACTATAGTGCTGGATATTTGGTTTGTGGATGTATTAGCATGTCCAGACACTTTATTCACCGAGCACTGGATGTTCATGGGTGTGGATTTATGTTTTAGTGTGCTGGTGAATTTGTAAACCCTAAATGGGGGTTTTATGCAGCGGTAAAGTGTTGATGGTGAAACATATGACTGTTTAAACATTTTGGATGGTGTATGGGCTCCATTTAGTGGATGTCGGATTGATGAACAACAGCAGCACACTCATAATAAGAAGCCCAAGAAGCAAAATGTATAAATTGGGTTTCTACTTTCTCAGTAATACACAATGATGGGCGAAACCTAGGTTTGTCTTCGATGTGGCAGATTGGTTGGCCATTAAAGAAGACTTGGAACCATTTGGTGTGTCTTTTATTTTTATTTTACCCATTTGGGTTAAAATAACTACTATAGTGCTGGATATATATATATATATATATATATATATATATATATATATATATACATATATAGATATATATATATATATATATATATATATATATATATATATATATATATATATATATATATATATATATATATATATATATATATATATATATATATATATATATATATAGACACACACATATATATATATATATATATATATATATATATATATATATATATATATAGATATATAAAAATATAGTTATTGGTAGTTTAACGAATACATTTAGGAATCTCTTGTGTTCACTTGAGGATGGAAGATGTCCTATAGTAGACTATAAATGAATAATTTGTTTTGTTTAGGGTAAGTTGGGAGTTCAATGAGCTCAGTTTGTGCATCTTGGAGAATATAATTTCAGAAAATATGGAAATGCCTCCCACCCCAAAGTATCCCTCAGGTCTGAATGTATGTGTTAAGTGCTAAGCCCAGGAAAGGAGAGAGTACTGCCTTTACAATGAAACCAAGCCTCACTTATGACAAATATATTAATGTGTTCAAGTTGCAGAAGAGCCACAAGATCATGCGATTTGTTATTGAGTCATCTGGCATCAAGAACATTAACTTTGATATTGTCAGAGTTAGAATTTGCTGTAATTTTACTTGCTATTTTGGGATGTATAGTAGCTTGACTGTGTCTACAAACTGTACTATGGGGGCAGTAAGGACTTTGGGTACTAAGAATCTGAGCTTGTAACTGAGATTGACAACAGCAGTAACATCAAGAATATAGGAAAGATGAACCTTAGGGATGACTGCATAATAGCAAAAGTTGAAGAACACAGTGGCAAAAACTAAAACAGAACAGCTAACATTATATTGCTGCTCACAGCACAGCTAAAGGCAACTAATACCAGAAAGCTCAGTTAGCAGCACCCTGCAGCTTACAGAGTAGCTATTAGTAAGTAAAGCAACAGACTAATAATGAAATTTAGTGGAGGTAAGTAGCAAACAACTATAAAAATGTGCTTGCAACTTTGTAGTATACTTTGTACTGATGCTGCTCAAAGCACCACACAAACATGTTCAATATATAGTATGCTAGTAAAATCTTAAAAAAATGCAAAAAAGCACACTGGACAATAGCAACAACACATTGTTAAATGTGTAAAGCAATCAGAAGCCTAGAAACAGTCCAGTTCCCTCTCCTCTCAACAGAAAAAAATAATTTCAAATAAATGCATTTTGGGATGCCTAGTACCCTAACTCGGTCTAAAAAAGTAAAATCACAAAATAATTTCAAAGGAAGATTACATAAAACATAATATCAGCACACAGCTGGTAAAATTTACTCAAGTAACATAAATAAAATGCATTTGCCTCCTATCTTGTTGGCTTGGTAGTGCAAGTTCAGCAAATCAGGTAGCAAATAGGAACATCAAATTCAATGATATACTCTGAAAAAAAGCCTGCACTAATACCCGTTGAACTGGTGGTATGAGCCCAAACTCCACAACAAAGATACTGCTACATTTTTTATTAGAAAAACAAGATCTGTTTAGTCACCGGAAAGCCCCGTTTCCCTCATATAGAAACAAAATATGACTGCCTTAATAGGTTTAGTTCTCTCTACATAATCCCTGAGGACATCATTAATATCTATGTAGTGCAATTGTTTTCACCCTATTCACATGTTTGGGAAGAAGGTAGGTAACTAAATGGATTGATGCAAGGTAAATTCAAAGACCACTTTAGGTATGAAGACGGTACTTGTTCTTAAAGACTCCTGTCTAGTCTGGAAAGCTGTATAAACTTCTTTGCACACTAAGACTTGCAGTTCAGAAACCCTGCAGTTGAGGAGGTTGCAACTCCAAAAGAGAGCTTTTTTAAACAGATACTTGAGGTCAGCTAAACTGCTAAGATGTGAGGGAAGTAATGTCAAATGTGAAATTCCAAAATAAAAATCTCAAAACATAGCCATTATATATCTATGAGGTGTAGAATTCATATCAAAAACTGTTTAGAATAGATTAAGATACTATAACAAAATCACTAATAACTGTAACATGCATGGAAAAAGAAGCAGACATTCAGTTACAAAGTCATTTTTGACACCAGTGGGAACATTTTACGCATTGTGACAGGTAACATTCTCTGGTACTGGACATTTTAGTAGAAAAAGTGCATCCTATTGGAAGACATGACTGTGGCAAATTAACTTGAGATCTTCTACTCTTTCTTGTGACGCTGAGAGCCTGGATATCTGAATACAGACCCAACCCCCTTTCTGTGTTAATAGCTTGTACTGCAGAGGTAAATGTCAAGGGTTCTGACACTCTTATTTATGTAGAAGAATGAACCATGCCTGCCTTGGCCAGCAAGAAGCTATTCAAATGTCTGCCTCTTTTTTCTTTTCCTTTACAAGCAGCTTTAGCATAGCCATGGGAAGGGTATGGCAAATAGGGTAGATGCTCCAGTCACCAAATTGTAAGGGGCATTGAATACTTATGCAACCTTTAAAAGAGAACAGTTTCACTGTTTGCAAGCTGTTCTTTTCTTGTTGAGGCAGCAACAAATTACTAAGCTGCTGCATGATAAACATACTTTTTTATAAACTTTCAACGCTGTCATGTTTAATGAATCTGCAGAAAGTTCATGGAAATACATTTATTGATGTAGTGACCTATAAACTTGCTAATCTCTTTCAAAAATATACAGTATGACAGTTTACAAGCTGCCATTAATCAATTCTGATTGCTTATTGAAAGCACGGGGCATCAAATGATTGTGTTGTTTGAGGTGCCAGAATCTCTTGCCACAGCTCTGAACTTTAGCACTGAATGTGCTGGTGAACTGCATGCATAGAAAAGGTAACTCCAAATGTCAGAAACAAAATCTGCCAGTACTGTCAGGGGGAGAGACAATCTAGAACAGAATAGTGAAATTCAAGAGGTGCTCATACGAGATACAATCCATCTTTGGACATCTTATTAATTTTGTTATGTCCAGAAAAGTGTCCCTTCCCAACTTTTCCTCAAAAAAGGATGGAATTCCTCAATTAAAGGAGTTTGCTGGAGTATTCTTTTGGCTTGGAACATAAATGGTTTGCAGAATAAAGCTCAATGTGACAGCCTGTTTCCAAATAATCAACATCAGTCTACAAAGAATAAGTACCTCCTTGCTTATATTTCACATCATTTTGTGTTCCCTTTAACTCTCTTAATGAGATCTGAGCTACAGAAAAGGTTAGAAACCTATCAGAGCTATCTGGATTTCCAACTCTGTTTTTTCACATTAATATGCATCCCCATTTGTAAAGTAAACAACAGGTCTTGCACTATCATCCTTTGAGAATGAATTCCTAAGCACAAGCTATGGCATATCTGGATAGTGTTTCTGGCTTTAGCGAAGAGCCAGATAAGAGATGCTACTGATTAAAAACATTCACTAGTGCCACTACAGAAGTTTCATTTCAGATACAGAAACAGAAAAATAACCAACTGACTGCATATTTTTTATTGCTGGATTTTTCATCAGAAGAGTGAAAGATGTATGCAGTACTTTTAGGAATTACCATACAGTTAAGTGAAGCTACAGTGCAGAATGGCTGAAAAAGTCTTCTGTTAGGCAGATCTTTGTCTTGATTAAGAAAAATGATGGTGATTCTACTAAATAAGATAGCTTCTAGACACCATTTTGACTTATAGGGTTGTAGGCCTAATTTCTAGATACAACCAAACACTGGAATTAAAAAAGGGTCTGCGCTAAGTCTTCAAATACAGATATCTGTGGATCTTTGTTAATCTTAGATGCACAGACACCGAGGCCAAGTATTCTGTAAACTTCTGAGAACAGTAGAAAGGCCAAAAGGCAATAATGTGAACTGATAGTGAATGCTCCCCTACCTGAAACTGAGGAATTGTCTGTGAGTATTATGAAAGGATATATGTAAAATAGATTTCATTAGAAGGACATCCTACATAAACAGAATTAACTGCAGTGTCAACATATCAAAATATTTCATTTTGATGAAGTTAATTAGATTGGAAAGATGCAACATAGCTCTTCATAGAGTTTTCATGTTTATACAATAAAGTCTTAAATAAAAATATTTGTCTTTCTCTGCATTAGGCAGTGGTCATATAGCTTGGGTATCCAAATGATAAATTACTTGTAAGGTTAAGTCCAGTTATTCTTCTGCTAGAAAAGTAACATATTCAGTTCTGGAATGGAATGGTTCAAAGTTATGAAGTATCCTTTTGACACTACCTTTCTTACCTAATCCTTTCTAGCAAATTTTAATTTTAAAACAGGAAGGGGTTCACCTTAGAGGATATAGAGGTGAGGCAGGAGGAAGTAATGATGGGGACAATTGGTAATTATTCTTACTAAAGGTCCTGTCTTGTTCATCTGCACTCTGCTGCTACTGCTTTGGTGACATTTGTTTTCCTAATCCTGCTGCTCTTCCTGGAATGGTTCTTTTGCTTGAATCACTGCTTCTATGTCTGTTTCAGGTCTATATCACAACATTGAATATGTGAATATCGAATGCTCACAAGAGCAAATATTCACGTACTCGCAGTTTATGAATTTTTTTTTTGCAGTACAGTGAAGATCAGGATTTTTGCCCTTTCCTCACTGTAGTGCAATCTCGGAGTAGGAATATATATTTAGTGGGGGTGGGGGGCACAGCCCCCCACAATACCATTTTCGAGTACTTGAATATTCGCTCATGTGAGCATTCGATATTCACGTATTCAATGTTGTGATATGGACGCATGTATTTCATATAAAAGGGCCAAGACTTAGAAGGAAAGTATGATATTTCATTATTTTATGTTCTGTTGCACATATGCTCAATGGCATGATCCTTTCCTACTGCTATTTACACTATAGCACATATTGCTGTATGATTTTTCATGTTTTATTTTATGTTTGTCTAATAACTTAGGCTGAGGCTGAAGAAGATCCTCAGACTAGCCCAGCTGCATAGTTAATACATTTTAAATAGCTTCAGGAAACATGCATCCGATTTTATACAGTCTAGATTCAAGGTCAAACGTATGACTTACTTGCCTTCAAGAAGACTGACTGCTGTAACCCCACATTTTATAAAAAATATATACTCATCCTTCTTTCTGTCTATACAAACATATACATATAGTGAATCAACATTACACTTGAAGGAAATAAAATAAAATATATAAAATATAACTATAAAATTAATAAGTTCATGACTGAATTCTGATTATAGAGGAAGTGTTCTTCCATAATCTAAGAAGATGTTGCTTATTATATGTTTCAATTATTAATATTAATTTTTAGTATTAGGTTTTTCAATCTGCTGTTAGCTCCTCCAGCAGAGTGTTCCAAGGATAAAATTTCAAACAGAACTTAATCAGGCACTGCCTTATAAAACTGAGCAGAGTCAAATCTAAGTAACCTATAAGAAACAGAATGTAATGGTAGTTCCTGGAGCCTATTATTTTTCAGCTAATACATTACTGTGCATTTTAAGTTCTTTCAGGTGGTTTGTTTGCAGGATACAAAACACAGTTCTGTAGCCATTAATAGGTTAAATGAATGACGTATGCAGTGGCACAATGACTTCTTCAAATAACTAGACATGTTCTCTACAATTAGATGAGCTACATAATATGCCATTGTAACACTGGCAGGTGAATAATGGTCAAACTGTAATTTGTTTTTGTGACTGTCACTATATCTTTAATGGCAGTCCCTTTTTCATGACTAGACCATTTACTTATAATCACAGTTTGTGCCCTTTTTTATCAAGACTCACACTGCTACACTTAATTTGCATTAAAGGTGAGAGCATTACTTCTGAACTAACCGTGTATTGTTGTAAACCACTTTTAAAAACTTTGGTGTCTTTTATTGAAGTAATCATTTTACTAAAGTTGCAATCTTTAGCATGTCTGCTAATTTCTAATTAATTTTCCACTTTATACCTGAGAAGAATATTCCAAAAAGAAGTGACTCCCAACACACAGATATATATGACAACCTCAGGGTACAGTTAACCACTCACAATGACTTACTGAATCTTGCTGCTTATCTAGTATTTTACTCATTGAATTATGTATGGATTAATATTTAATATTTTTAACTTGTTAATTAGAAACCTACATAGAATTGTGTCAAAAGTCATGATTAGCAGCAGACATTGCCAGCCCATTATCAAGTGCTGTTGCTCACGGATGTAGCCAGAGGTATCCATTTTGCAGAGGCGGCTCGTGCTATTGGACTGCAGGACTGCAGCCCTTCCAGCTGTAAAAGAAAATAAAACAAAAAGAAAAGAAAAGAAAAAAGTAAAGAAAAACAAAATAAAAAAGTAAAAGCAAGTCCGTCCATAACTCCAAGGATGTGTGTTCACATGCATTCCCAGAACTCCATGCATCCGGAGTGGTTCACCAGCAGTCCGGATTAGGCTTCACGCATGCAAACAAACATCTGGACTGATTCACCAGCAGTCTGAATTAGCCAGCCAGCATTCAGACAACAGAGATCCCAGAAATATATGCAGTTTACAACTGCATAGACTTGAAGGGGATCATACTGCAACAGCTGCAGGCTGGTAGCTCTCACGAGAAGGGGAAGGACTTTGCTCTTACGGGGCTTTTTTTACTGAACTCCGAAGCTGCAAGAAGGGGTGAAACTTGCACTGGAGACTTTGTGGGACTGAAGGGTGCTTCTTTAGTTACTGAACTCCGAAGCTGCAGGAAGGGGTGAAACTTGTACTGGAGACTTCGTGGGATTGAAGGGTGTTTCGTGGGACTGAAGGGTGCTTCTTTTTTTATTGAACTCCGAAGCTGTAGGAAAGGGTGAAACCTGCAGTGGAGACTTTGTGGGACTGAAAGGTGCTTGGAAATGGACTCTGAGGTATGGACTCATCATTTTAACGAAGTCAAGCTGTGTGTCACTTGAAACAGGGCTTTTTTATTTTGTGTATGTGTGGCTTGAAACAAGGCTTTTTAATTTGTTTGTGTGTGTGTGTGTGTGTGTGTGTGTGTGTGTGTGTGTGTGTGTGTGTGTGTGTGTGTGTGTGTGTGCGCGTGTAGGGGGTGTGTATGTGTGTGTGTGGCTTCAAACAGGGCCTGTGTGTGGCTATTTTATATTTTCATCACATTTTTGGTCTGTTTTTCATAAAATTGTGGTTTTCTGGCAAATTAGTGGCAAGTCATTAAAAACTGAAATTAGAAAATAATGACAAGCATTTGAGTTTCAGATTTCATACCCTTCAGAAAATTCATACTAATGCAAGACCATTCATTATCTTTATAAGTTTATAAGAGCAGTATTTAAAAATTGTCCTTATTTTTGGGTCTTTGTCCCACTTCTGTTTATGGCTTTGTCCAGATTTCTTGCTCTAAGGCTCAGAGGTATGACAAATGTGTCAGGGCCATCTCCTTCAGCCAGAGGCATTTCAAATTGTGACATACTTGTTGCACCCCACTCCCCCACGTAGTGGCTCTGGATGTGTCCAAGCAAGACAAGGAGCAGTTATGCAGTGTAAGTGTGCAGAGTTTCCCCCCATCCAAGGTAGACTCAAGTACCACAGTGGCTTTTCATCTGTCCTTGATTTTGCAGAATGTTCTGGTTTTCTGTCATATTTTTATACTGTTGATTTATGCTTCTTCTTATTCAGAAAATGCATGTAGCAATGCTTTAATGACCATCAGGTAAGCTTGTCTGAGACTGTAAGATGCAAGTAAGCTTTAATAAGCATACTATTAAAGAATTACCAACATTGAAAGCCTTTTTGTTGTTGCCATGCAGAGAATATTTACATAACTAGATAGCATATAAGCCTTAGGTATTGAAATGCATATGACGGTATTTGTAATAAAGGCAGGATTACAGTATTTTCAGAAACTCATTACATTTGTTGGAGACTTGCAGTAATCTTTGCAGGCTTTACCCGTAAACTAAACAGATTGCCGATCTATCATGTGTGGTCCATACCCTGTGCAGTAATCCTTTAAGCAAAGCTGAAGCACACTCTACAACAGATGGACACAATGGAAGGATCTGTCTAAAAAGGTGTTATGAAAGTACCCTTTAATATCCACTGTGAAAAGTTGTGTTCTTGAATATAATGAAGATACAAACAAATATACATACATAAATAATTTTGGAACCTATAATTGAACTGAAAAGTACAAATGCACCAGCACTTAACAGGCCTTATAGGAGGGTGTTAAAGAAATCTATGGACAACAAATCTAAAGACATCTGTATCTTGACTTTTACTGTTGACTATTACAACATTGTTAATGTTATTATAGAGAATTGGGCCATAATTACTGAAAGCTCATATTTAATGGACATCCTTGGAGAAGCTCCATCCTTTGTGTATAGGAAAGCCAGGAAAATCAGGATTTGGGTTGAAGGTAGGCCCAGACCACAGAATACATGCACCAATAAGTGTGGCGTCAATTGTGTCTTTTGTCAGAACATACAGGAGGGAGACATGTTTTTCTGCCCTTATTTAAAGAAAATGATTAAAACCAACTCAGGAGGTGAACTGTAACTCATTGTAGGTGGTTTACAGGGCTAGCTGCAATGACTGTGAAGCATTCTATGTGGGGAGAACGCTCAACAGACTTAAAAGAAGAATTTCTGGCTATCTTTCTGAAATTAGAGCTCAGTGCAAGAATAATGCACTGGATCGGCACTTTTCAACAGTCCCTTTTCAGTTTTGAAAGCAAACTGTCTAAATGCAAGAAGTTACAAGTGGAAAATGCCTACTTTCTTGAGTGTATCAAGAAAAAGGTAGTGCTGAAGGGACTTGGGTATTGGAAATTTTCTACAGGTTTGACTGCAGGTTCTCCAGTATACTGTGAGTTGGTTACTCTGTTTGATAGGCAAGGTACTGAATTGTTTGAAATTTTGATGAAAAACAACAAAGTTATTGATTTGTTAACTGTTGTGGTTTCCTGAATAAAAGTTTTTGAGTACAGGACTGTCAGCGTTTTTTTTATTTCTGTCAAGTTTTCTGTTGGTTCTTGGTTTCATATTTGTTACTATCTACAGACTGCTGATGGGTTCCCCTGCTCGTTCTTTTACTTTGGGGGACGACCCAATGGAAAATTTGGGACTTCTTACTCAGTTCATACAACTCTACACCGAAATTCCTCATACTAACAGAAGTAATGTTTCTCTGCAGTTGTTTGGTGAGAATACCCCTCCCCCAGGACAAGGCACTCCTATCCGCAATTCCAATACCATTGTAACTAACACTACTTTGGATGTATCTTTCGAACAGTGGTTTAACAAAGAAATTATTTTCAACTGTGACAACGTTAATGTTGTGCAAAGAGGCACTTTTTAACAGTCCCCTTCCACTTTTGAAAGCAAACTGCCTAAATGCAAGAAGTTACAAGTGGAAAATGCCTACTTTCTTGAGTGTATCAAGAAAAAGGTAGTGCCGAAAGGACTTAGGTATTGGAAATTTCCTACAGGTTTGACTGCAGGTTCTCCATTATACTGTGAGTTGGTTACTCTATTTGATAGGCAAGGTACTGAATTGCTTGAAATTTTGATGAAACACAACAGCAAAGTTATTGATTTGTTAACTGTTGTGGCTTCCCGAATAAACGTTTTTGAGTACAGGACTGTCAGCGTTTTTTTTATTTCTGTCAAGTTTTCTGTTGGTTCGTGGTTTCGTATTTGTTACTATCTACAGACTGCTGATGGGTTCCTCTGCTCGTTCTTTTACTTTGGGGGACGACCCAATGGAAACTTTGGGACTTCTTACTCAGCTCATACAACAACTCTACACTTAAATTCCTCATACTAACAGAAGTAATGTTTCTCTGCAGTTGCCTGGTGAGAATACCCCTCCCCCAGAACAAGGCACTCCTATCCGCAATTCCAATACCATTGTAACTAACACTACTTTGGATGTATCTTTTGAACAGTGGTTTAACAAAGACATTATTTTCAACTGTGACAACGTTAATGTTGTGCAAAGAGGCACTTTTTAACAGTCTCTTTCCACTTTTGAAAGCAAACTGCCTAAATGCAAGAAGTTACAAGTGGAAAATGCCTACTTTCTTGAGTGTATCAAGAAAAAGGTAGTGCTGAAGGGACTTGGGTATTGGAAATTTCCTACAGGTTTGACTGCAGGTTCTCCATTATACTGTGATTTGGTTACTCTGTTTGATAGGCAAGGTACTGAATTGCTTGAAATTTTGATGAAAAACAACAACAAAGTTATTGATTTGTTAACTGTTGTGGTTTCCCGAATAAAGTTTTTGAGTACAGGACTGTCAGCATTTTTTTTTTTTACTTCTGTCAATATCTATCAGTATCTGATGATCTAAGAAAGATTGCAAATTCCTGGCTCTTCTAGCTATGGTTTTCTCATTAAATGTAGTACAAAATGAATAACACTGGGATCTTCTCACAAACAAAATAAATGCTTCCAGTAGCAATCCTTAGGAGAAATCTGACAACCAGGTAAGCATTAGATAGTATTTTTTTCTTTTTATCATAACCATGTCATAGAAAACTTCCCACAATTGAATTAAACTTACTTTACTGAAGACAGAATAAAAAGACTGGTATTTAGCACTACTGAGTAAAGTGTAGACTTTTAACAAAACTTAGTGACTGATCACTTCAGGCCGCAATAAACAAGAAAATGTAGTACGCATACATTCACAAAGATGGACTACTCTCTAAAGGCCATGTCTCAAGACTACAACCATCTGCTCTTAAGGATGTTTGACTGCCAAAAAATTATCTGTATGGTTTCATTCCAATAACCTTCTTAATACGTACAATAAGTTATTGCTAACTGCTAACATGTATAGCACATTAAGAGAGGACAAAAGTACATCCTTCGTGTTTAAGGGTATTAGAGGCAAGTAACTTGGTGAGATGAATCAGATCTTTTTAAGGAGAATGTAACAAGTTATGGAGAAATGGTACTGAATAATTCCTAATAAAAAGTTGTGTGACCTCAGACCAAGGGAGTGCTGGGAGCAAAGCCCTTTGTAGGTGTTTTTTTCGGGGGGGGGTTGTCCTTTCAGGTAAATTATCTATGAAGTTTCCAACCTGTTGCTGGAGTTGCTTCAGATGTATTTATTTAATTGATTTTATTTTATTCACTTTTGTTAACCAGGTGGAACACTGACCTATCTGGACAATTTGGGGGTTCAGCCTGGGGTTACAAACACAGCAAATTACAACAGATTATTTGTTTTGGATGAAAATGGATTCAAGATGTACTGAACTGCCCCATATTTATTTATTTGTTTGTTTGTTAGCTGGGTTAGCTTTGCTGGGACAGGTCCATTTTTGAAGGTGATCAATATAAATTTATATGGGTTCCTTGCAAAAGGCTGAGTTTGTTTTAGTCAACAGCTGTTTAGTCTGACTAAGGAGCTGGTCGACAGGTGTACATGTTCAAGACTGCACAATTCCCAGGGTTGGAGAATATACCCTTACCCTGTGTTTGTGTGTTAGTATATATAATTAGCAGGAAGTGTGGCTGTACAGGGGAGCTTGCCCCATGTAAAAAGTTATGTTTTTATTTGTTTTTGATTTAAATTTTGCATGTGCTAAGGCTATTTCTTGGCACATGCATAGTGGTGTGCCGAGGTTGCCAGTTTCTGTTCTTTTACACTGATATCAGGTGTATTCAATCCGTAGTACCAAAGAAGACCAAAAAAAGACAATTAATATTGGCAATACATGATACAACACACGTCATGCAAAAATGCAATAACATGGTTAAAATAAAAGTGTCATTAGAAAAACAGTACAAACCCTAACTGATTGGATGTTTGTACGTTTCTTAGGTACCCTCAGTTTATTCTTTCTGTACTCATGATTAAGTTTAAGCACTTAGATAAACCTGAACTTGAACTTGAAGTCTATATGAAAAACAGCCAAGTCCAGCTTAGGAACTGTGGACTGAGTAGCATCATTTCCCCTTACTTAAGACTATTAGCTAGGGAAGTGCAACAATTTGTAGTTGTTGCTTTGGAACTTTCAATGTAACAATGCTCTCCATTTAGATTTTTGACTGCATAATGTTGAAGAAGAGTCATTGTTACTGGAATTAAGTAACAAGAAGGTCATTGACCATAATCTAGATATATTTTCCATGTAAACTCTAAGTAACAAGAAGGTTACTATTAAAAAGGCACAGTAGTCCAAGACAACTGACTTAAAATAAAGTAACAATACAAAATTCACTTCCCTAGGCAGAAAAAATCCAGGTAGGAGACAAGGCCAGATGGCACTTACAATCAAAGTCACACTGGTGGTTAAAGTATTAGTGTGATGACAAAACTCTAAATCTATGTTCCAAGACTGCTGTCCCTCCTGATTTTGTCTGATGAAGATGGCGAAATAAAGTAAAGCAGATTATCAGTGCTCCTTTGGCCTGATGCTGTGGCAGTTTGTATTACCCAGTACTCCTGGAATCAATTGAAGTTCACTTGAAAGTTCACCAGGAGACATCATTGCTCAAAAGAACAGGCCTCATAACCCACAGATACTATAGATTCTCCTTCTAAAGAGCAGATGCAACTCATATCTACTTAACTGTCCTATGTCCAAACTACCATAGTAGCACTATTTTGTATTACAAGTAGTCTTTACTTAACATATTGGACACAGAATAGATACAAACTCTTCTTGTTCTGCAGCTGCAGAGAAAGTCATGATTGAAACAAAGACCTGACAAAGGGACATAACAGGATTGCTTTCTGTTCTCCAGTAATGCACTTTGTTTCAATCGTGACTGAGAAAGTCAAGATTGAAACAAAGTGCATTACTGGAGAACAGAAAGCAATCCTGTCATGTCCCTTTCTCAGGTCTTTCTGTAGGTATCTGCTTGTTTTCAAAATATAATTAAAACAGATTTGTTTCTTTTGGTGTATCTGTCCACATCAAAGTTGAGGGCACAGCTATTTATACTCTATAATATGTTTAGAAATGTATGAAATTTACTAGAGGTGAACTATGACAACTGGGTAAAATGCTAAAATGTGTTAAACTGTACTTGTATACCTTCACCTCTAGCTATCATTTAAAGAAAATATTCTGGATATCCTGGTATGCACTTGTTTAAAATGGCACAAGCCACAATGGTCTTTGCTTCATAATAAACTGAAAGGATTTAACCACTTTCAAAGGTTTTATCTTGAACACTTAATTGCTAAAATCTCGGTTATGGCTGTCTTAATATGATTAAGTCTGTGTTTTGTTTTCTTACTATTTTTAGTAAATTGTGTGGGTGTATGTGTGGGTGCATGCATGTGCAAAATCACAGCTGTTTATTACAGATAAATGTGTATAACAAATTAACATATTATAAACAACATGATTAAAAGATTAATGCTCAAACCAGCTTGCCCAAACAGTACCAGGTCAACTGCCGTCCCTTCAGTTCATTGTGATGCATATAAGAAAACAATTCTGTCTTCTCAAGGGAATTTCTAATTGTAGAATAGGAAGGTTTTAATAGTAGCAAGAGAATCATTGCTCCGGGCAGTGTTTTAGTATTAATGAGTTGGAAATTTAGAAAATTTCACATTTTCTGCAGCATGAAACTGTACAGAAGACTGAGTAAAAAGCATAGGGGAATTCATTAGTGCTAGGGATGGTACTAGTGGAGTGTGAAATAATCAAAGCCAAATGCTTTTAAATGTTAGAGACATCCCCTCTTGTAATATAAATGACTCTATACCATTTTAGGAGAAAAGAAATGTATCCATTTGTCTGAGATGGAGAGATGCATCTTTCAGAGAGATACATGCCCCATCTGCTGCACTAAATTCATAATTCATACTTGCTATAAATTATTCTGGTGCAGATAGGTCACAGAACTACTACCACTGGGACAGAACGTTATTGTTGATCCATGTCTCAGACTGGATACTCCAGGCTTATTATTAAAGAATACCCTCTGCCCTCTCTGAAGTTTTCTTTTTTTCCCTCAAGAATGACCTTATTTATAGAACAGAAATGCTAGGTAAAAAACAAGTGTGTGTGTGTGTGTGTGTGTGTGTGTGTGTGTGTGTGTGTGTGTGTGTGTGTGTGTGTGTGTGTGTATGCATGTGTAAAGGAACTGGCTATTTTTCACTAGAGTTCTGTAGAAAATAAATTGATGACAGTAGGTGGAAATAATATCTGTTCATTCCAGAATCCTACAGTAGATGACTTGTAGGATAGAAATCAACATTAGAGGATAGCATGCTTGCTGCTTCAAAATTCTATATCCACAGGAAATTGTCTGTGAATGCCAACTTTAAACTCTGACATACAGAAATGTAGATTTAAGAGGCATGGGAAGCAAATGTCAGTATTACAGATATCAATAAAATTTGTAGGGTCAACTGAATGCTGGCATAAACAACTAAGAATTAAATATCCAAAAGTATGTTTCTCAGGTGAGATTATTATGACACTGCTGTGCTGTAAATCTTATGAATTGCTTATGGTATGCTGAATGCAAACAAAGACTTATTCAGTCTTTATTGCAACCAGTATTTTTCCACAATATGTAATGTCTTTCTGCACACATTGCATTCAGACAAATGACAAGAATATATTGTACAAAACTCTAATAATTTTTAAAACTTCAAGCAGAATCATTTCAGTCATACTTACAATTTACCAAACAAGCATTAAAAATAATAAGACTATGGGTACAATTTCTTTAAATGTTCTATCAATCTTAAAAATGTAAGATACCACAAACCTTATAAAAGTCCGGAACCCTGTTGATCCTAGTTTAGTTGTCCCTCTTATTCCAAGGAATCTGATGAACAAATTAGTTATTCGTTCTACCACTCGCAGATAGCTAAACTGCTTCGCATACTTTGGAAACACTTGCTTCAGACAAAGGGAGGGCAAACTATTTTCTCTGTGCATGCCAGCATCCTGTTCCTGAAAATTGGAGTGACTGTCATTAAATATCTCTTCTTCTTTGGTTGTCTCAGGCACATGGTCAGACTGAAGAGATCTGTTTAAATAAAAAATAAGCAATACATACACATGATATATACTATTAGATAAGCAGTATTTTACATTATAACTGATCTGATGCTAAAAAATGAAATGAATATGGACAATCAATTTGATACTGATAAGTATGCTAAACAGCCCTCAATATAACTTTCTCTGTAATACTTACAATTTCAAACTAATTTTATCTAATTTATGCTTCGCTAAGAAAAGCCACTTTTTTATTTTTCACTGTGTACAACATCTGTTTTGACATTTGTATAACTGCACTTCCTGCTGTAATTTTCCTATTTTTTTTTTCTTATGCTGTGGTTAAACTTTTTGAACTGTATTGTATCATTGTACTTCTGTTTTTGTATCTGTATATAGCTTTTCTTCCTATATCTCCACTGAAAAAGGGTAATTTATTGCCCAGATGGATGAACGTGGCTCACAAAATACTGAAAAAGTTAATATGGATATGGAAAAAGTTAGCAGATAGGCTGAGTCTAAAGCTTAGTTACTTTTTATTAAATAAAACAGTTTATGTGATAATTTTAACATAATCACTATATTCAAGCCATTTTACCTAGGTTTTGTAAATTTGTCAGGACAACTCAAACAGAAATAGGCATATTTCAATCCCAAATTTTATTGTTGTACTTGAGGTAGTGTGATTAAGAAACAAAGTAAAATTCTGGAAGAAAAAGAAATCAGAATAATCACATTAGGCCTCTACTGCCATAAATATTGTGGGGTCATTATGCAGTTTTCTCCAGAAGGGAAATTCAGCAGTAAATGATTAAAATTAAGCTCACAACATAATTCAACAACAGCAAAATGTGTTATGGTGTGGATGCTCTGCAAGAAAACATTGAAATTTATATGACCAAAATGTTTGGCACATAAAATTTAGCTGAATATGTGGTGTGTTTTATTAGTTTAGCTCCATATTTTCAAAATATTCTTCAAATGACCCTGTGACAGTTTCAGCAAAGTCATATAAAGTGTGAAGGCACATAAATATGCAGACTGTTGCAGATACTATGGTTGTACCAAGTCCACAAATGTACAACTTACAGACAGAGAATGAAAGGCAGGTCAGTGGGCAGTCTGTTTGTTGCATGTTATGTTGTATCATGAATGGTCCACAGCGGAGCTACACTCTGCACTTAATGCATGAGATATTCAGGTGTTCCACATGGCAGTACTTTGCAGCTTAGAAACATACAACAGATGCAGAAGGAATGTATATAAATGATAAAGTATACAACACAGAAGCACCATTCATTTTATAAACAAAATGCACAACAGAAGAACAGAGTGAAAAAAATACAACATATTACGGTGCACAGCACTGCAGCGATTTGTAACTTACAAATAAACGATAAACTAGTTGCAAGAGAAATGTATATAAAAGACAATGTAAACAATATGGGAGCCATGTAGACCTTACAAATAGATTGTGATATTGTAGCATTCTCTGCACCATACACCATGTTAAATGAATGATACTGGCATGTTCTATATGGCAGCAATGGAATTCTAAGAGATACTGTGGTATCAACTTTAAGAGTTCATGCAAAAGTCTATACTATGTCATCTCAATTTCCAATCCCTAAAACACTTTCCTTCATATGTAAATCAAGGAACTAACTAACTGAGTACATAAAGGGTGCAGTACTTGAACCAGAATGAGTTTTTCACAAATATGCATAATACTTAAATTGAGCTATTTTTTCCACCCTATATCTCTCAAACTCCTACTTCATTATTCTTATTGCAGCTAATAAAAAAAATAAAACAAAAACAGCAGAAACACTAATCACTCTTTTTCTGAGCTAACATAACTTTGGAGAAAGAATAAAACACAGATGACACATTTGATCATGTGATTTCATTACTTGCAGTATATAAATTTGTGACTTTTTAAGTGCAAGTTCATCTTGAAAAAGCCTGGTATTTATCCAGGCGAAAGCGCTTGATTTTACATGTGTTTCGTCTTTTTATTTTGAATAAAACTGTCAGTGAGTTACTGTTGGACTGGTTCGCTTTTCTCCTCTGCTTTGGGATTTTTGTATTTATTGGTTTAGAACTTTTTCTTGGTTTTCTAAGAATAAAACAATATTACTTAGCAAAAACACTCCAGTAAGATATTGTGAGCACAGCAAAAATAGATGCAGTCTCAGACATCCCAGCTTAACAAACAACCCACTTTGGACTAGAAAAAGAAAAACATTCAGATATACAGCAGCCCTATTAGTATGAAATTAACATGTTCATGCCCACTGCATAGTGAGGTGCACTGCTGTACAATGCTAAAAGTGCTGGGTTTGCAGGAAAGGGCTCTGTAATTTTCCTCCAGTTCAGCTGCGGTGGTGGTGCTGCGGTAGCATTGTTGCCTCACAGTAAGACGTTGTCCCGTTCAATTCTCAGCTAGACCGTCTTCTGTGTGGCGACATGCGTGAATGGGCGTGCCTTCGTTGAAGGTTGTGTGTCAGGGCAGGCAACTCGGCACGTAAAAATCTACTGCCAATCATTAGCGAACTGGAGTTCCACCATGGCGACCTCTAACCGGGAAAAGCCGAAAGACACAACAACTGAGGGGAACTTCACTATCTTGTGTCCAAACATAATGAGCCCATATCAATGCTATCAGATGTGTTGCATTGCATAGATCACACACTGTACTGCACACTGACCTAGTCCATCTAAAAGAGAGTTGAGTTCATAATCCCACGAGCGCATACCCTTCCCCATCTGTCCCACTAATCATTACTTATATAACCTACTATTTTCACTACATGTATAGCATGTTATTATTCCTTAAATAACTATTTCTCAAAATACAATTCTTCCCCTTTTTTTTGATGTTGCGTCTTTCGGCTTTTCCCGGTTAGGGGTCGCCACATCGGAACTCCGGTCTGCTAATGATTGGTAGTTGATTTTTACATGCCGAGTTACCAGCCCTGATGCACAACCTTCAATGAAGGTATGCCCATTCACGCATGTCTCCACGCAGAAGACGCTCTTGCTGAGAATTGAACCGGACAGCGTCTTACTGTGAGGCGACAATGCTACCGCAGCACCACCACCACGGGTTAATACAATTATATGGAACTCTCATGCACAGCCACAAAACATTCAGAGAGCCTAGGACTGAATCTTGTTTGAACACACTATTTTAGTGCTGTGCTCCTAGACAGTGACCAAGCCTGTCTGCTGGGCAATTAATTGGTACAGCAGGTCATATGAGAGAAGACTGAGGGCATTTTTGTAGTACTCTCTCTCCTGGCGGAGCACAGTTGTTTCAGCATTCTATCCTGTTTGAGCAGTGTGTTGCAGCACACTCTCTCTCTCTCCTGGTTGTCTGGAGTGTGTTAGCATTTTCTCCTGGCTGAGCAGAGTGTCACAGCCCTATTTCTTTTTTTTTTTTTAAAACAATTTTATTGATTTTAAATAAAACAAATTTATAAACAATCACATAAGTTTCATAGAAAAATTGTAATTTCAGAGATTGTAACCTATAAAATTCAAATAACTATATAGAATAACTGATAACATAAAATAACTAAGGTATTTACAAAGACATTCATTAATCTTTACATAAAATGCAGTACTTTAACCATTTTTGATTGTGTTTCACATATAGAAGAAAAAAAGAAACTGAAGTTATTCATTGTAATTGTTAATCTTTTTCAACAAATTTTATAAATGTACCCACATATGGTATGAATATGTCTTTCTAGTTGTTCTAGAAATTATAGTTTTAAGTTGTAAATGACAAACTTCATTTAACATATTCTCAAATTCAGTGAAAGTAGGAGGGGATTCAGATATCCAGTTTTTTGTAATGCTCTTTCTAGCCACAGCAAGTATTGCTCAAAGTAAAGCATATTTTACTTTTTTAACACTGTGTGATATGGGTGTATTAAAAAGCACTAAAGAATTGTTAAGCGTGAAATTATCTGTGAATAGTGCCTGTAATAGTTCATTAACACTCCCCCAAAATACTCTTATAGCAAGGCAATCATAGAACATATGAGCCCAATCTATATTTATGTCTGACCTAACATTTGTTACAAATGTTCTGTTTTCTGTTGATTTTATTCATTAGTTAACAGCCCTCTTTCTTGATAGAGTAGTGTTGTGTGCTATACCTTACTGCTGTATAACAACATATCACTTTCATATAGCCTAATGTCTTATGTTCAGAAGGAACACAGACTGAAATGTGGTTGCAGGAGTGTGTTTTTGGCGTAACATGTTTGATTTTGCTAAAAAGATCTTCATGAGAATAAGCAACCAGACATGCTCTTTCATTCTGTAGCCTGGCCACCACTAATACTGCTTTAATATAAAATTGGTTTGACATGTCTTTTCAGTTTTTCACCAATGAGGTTGCCACCATTAGATCCACATTCCATTTTCTATACCCAGTGCACTGCATATCTACTAAGGATGAGAGTACATCATCCTGCACTTGGATAGTGTTTTCAGTTACTGAACATGAAGGACTCATAGCTGGAGTCCCAAGCTTGCACTTTTTAACTTACGGACTGGATCCTTGTTCTTCCTGACTATTTTTTTTTTCTGGATCCCATTCCTCAAAAAAAAAATGCAACTCTGGATACAGGAATTCTTGATAATTTCTACCCTATATTTTACCTCTTTTTTGGGGGGTAAGATTATCAAGAAGATTGATTAGGTACAGTGTGTGAATTACACTGGACAGTCACTGTACTTATATAATCTGTGACATCCTCACTCTGGGCCAGTAATCAAGGAGCCTGAATCCTCACCACTGGCACTGGAGAGGGACATTCACTTGGAACAAAAATGGGTATACCCAGTATTTCCAGATGCAGCTCTCTGCATCAAGCACAATTTTCCTTAAGACCACACAGGGAACACACTTAGTCCAGGGTCTGGAGTTCTCTGTCTCCCTCTAGGTCTCAAATAAGACTCCCCACTGGCACAGCTGTAGAGTTGAGACCTCAGCCAAGTGTCCAAGTCAAGTTCTCCAACACCATCTCTGTGAAACCAGTGCTTCGTGTCTCTACTCCAAACAGCTGACACACACACACTTTGAGATTTGATTTTTGCACACACACACACACACACACACACACACACACACACACACACACACACACACACACACACACATGCACACACACCTGAGAAAGGCTGGCACATTTTACTAGCCATGGCCCCTTCTGCTTAGACTATAAGGCAGTTACACCACCACCAGATACTCCAAAGCCAGCTACTCTAAGGCTCTTGCAAGGGTACCCAATCATACTAAGTGAAATTAATATTAATGCAAATGATAGTTTAACCAACAGCAAGGCTTTCGGAAGTGGCTAGAGCTATTGCAAAATATATACAAGTACTCTCAGAGATTAAAATATTCTCTAAAAGACCAGCCACAATGAAAAGTTTAAATATATTTAATATTAAATAAGAAAAGAACATAAAAATACTAAATATCTGTTTACAGTAAATATCAGTTTCAATCACAGGAAATATTAAAATAACAGATGAATAGATTCACACAAATATAGAAAAAAAGTACTTAACTAATCTCACTATATTTTCCTGACTGATCTAAATAACTACTATTCCCTGGTTCACTTACTAGAACAAGGCAAGATGAAGCAGGTGAGGGGCCCTTCTCTGTCAGGTTCCAAAAACAGACTCCCATGAGAGTTCAGTCTTACCTAGTATTAAAATATAATTTTTAGTGATGGATTACAGAATGACATCACATACATCTGGTCATCTGACTTCTGGTTCCAATGCTACCCCCCTCGGCTAGAAGCTGTCAGGATTTAGTACATATGTGTCAAAAATACACACAGAGAGAGCCTTGCTAAGATCTGTTGCAGCTCCTGAATGTTATAAAACAATTTCAAACTTCCATCCTTCGAGAGTAGCAATTAGTTCACCCTAAAGACAATGCAGAAAACTTCCTAGTGCAGAGTTTTTGTCTCTGGCTGCATTGAGACCTGTAAAATACAATTTTTATGGTCTAAGCCAGGTAATTTAATTTCAAATTATTTTCAAAGTTAGGTGGATTGAGATTAACCACTTTTCTTCCAGTATCCTCTGTTATCATATCTATTTAATTCAATTACAGTACAGTCAAGACTCACTGTTGGTGCATTTTTAACACAAGCAACATCACAAATATATACAAACATCTGTACAAAGCAGTTTGATATACAAATGACATATAATTCTTTAGAAAATTCCAGCTAGCTGTACTGGCGTATGTTACACATGCACTGCCCTACTTCTCCTGGCATAGCTGGCAATACCTTACATTGTCACACAATCATATCAATCTTTTCTACAAGCCTGTCACAGTACTAAGGCCATCTTCATTAGGGATACTTAATGATTTCCTTATGGTAAGAGATCAATACTTATAGGTTCATAGGTAGGTACTAGGCTATCGGCCCAAGGGCCTAAGTAAGCCTAGCCAACAAGGTTCCCTGACGTACGCCACCCAAGAAAGTTATTTACCTGTGCCCCTATTGAGCAGAGCCACAGAAGTGATCTCAGGCTGTATTTCCTATTTCCCATTCACTTATCAAGATTTTTCTTGAAGAGCGCTAATGAGGAACTTTGCTTGACATAGATGGGTAGCTTGTTCCAGAGTATGGGAAGTCTCTGAGACAGGAATCTATCCCTCTATGATGTCCTGTTTATTATGGTGACAAGGTTTAGGTCCCTAGAATGTGTAGCTCAGAGGGATTGGGATTTCTTTAGGTGTAGCATGCCCAACAGCTCTGGGTTTGACATAGCTTTATATGTTATCCAGAGATCACCTCAGAGTAGGCAATATGGTATGGAGTAAAGCTGGAGTTTTTTGAGATGGTCAATGCAGGGCATCTGTTTGAGGCCAGTAATCCTCTTTGTGAGGTACTTCTGTGGCTTTTCCAGCTGCTGCAAATGTCTTGTGAGGTACATTCCAAAAAGGGGCATTGTACTCTATAATGGGTCAAATGAGTGTCGCGTAGAGGGGAACAATGACCTATTTTGTCCTAGATGAGGACCCTTTTGTGATGAGGTGTGCCATGTAGAAGGATTTCCTGACTACTGTGACTTTTACATTGTTCTAGTCCTGTTTGATATTTTGGAAGCATATGACATTGTGAATGATGGTATCCTGACTGACTCATTATAATCTTGCTGTGGTATTTCCTCTAATGTACAGATGACATGATGAATGATGACAGCCTGATTGACTCATTATAATCTTGCTGTGGGATTTACTCTTATTACCAAATTAAAACCTTACAGATTAGCCACTGACCAGCTACCTGGTGACTTTCTTCAACTAGCTGCTTCTTCCATAGCTTACCCTGTATCTATTCTAATCAACCATTCTATCTCTGAACAGTATTTACCATCTTTTTGGAAAAATATCCCATATAATACCCCTTACATAAAGGCAGCCACTTAACTGATATATCCAACTAGAGACACATAGCTATTCTGTCCCCACTTGCCAAAATCTTAGAAAAATGTATACATAAACAGATATTAGGCCATTTCCTGACCAATAATCTACTATCCAAAACACAACACAGCTTCCATCCCAAGCATAGTACCAGTACAGCACTCATCAGCTTTACTGACACTGTATACTAGCTTAAAAACAAAAAACAATTAGTATCTGCTACCTTCCTAGACATGTCAAAAGCACTTGACACTGTGTTATATCAAATACTTCTAAACAAACTAGGCATCTACCACTCCAGCTCTGAAACCCTAAAATGGTTTCATAGCTACCTGACTGACAGAAAACAAGCCACTCTATGGGAAAATAAACTCTCCACACAGTTCCCTGTTAGATTTGGGGTCCCACAAGGCTCCATCCTCTGTCCACTCTTGTTCACTATCTTTACTAATGACCTTTATACTGCAGCTAACCCAGCCTCAATTGTACAATATGCTGATGATGCTTCCCTGATCTTCTCTGCCCCGACTATCAAAGAATTCCAAGAAAAAACTCAAGCAGCCCTACACAGTATAGAAAATGATCTAACTCTCCATCAACTTATACTTAACTCCCCAAAAACAAGCTTATGGTATTCCACCAAAACCCAATATCTAAGAATCTATCTCCTATTTATATTTCCTCTTCCAATGGCACTATAATAGAGCCAGTAGAACATATAAAACTTCTTGGTGTTACAATTGATAGCAGACTTAAGTTTGATAAACACCTTGCTCTAACCATTAAAACGGTGCATGCCAGACTAGGTTCACTCTACAGAGCAAAAACCTTTCTCACTGACCAAGCCAGAAATGCTGCTGCTCAAAACCATCTATTATCTTCCCTTCTATGTTGTTGTTGTTGTCTTTTCCCAGTTAGGGGTCACCACAGTGGAACACCGGCCCGCTAATGATTGGCAGTAGATTTTCACGAACGCTGAGGTGCCAGCTCGACGTCCAACCTTCAATGAAGGCAAGCCCATTTACGCATGCCTTTCAAACACCCACTATATTACTCTCAAATATTTACCAGCCTTCGCAAATCTGACCTAAATAGCCTTGAATCTTGCTATAACAAAATTGCCAAATTTGCTACAAATCAATCTCATGGATCTCACCACTGTACTGCATTAATTCAGCTAAACTGGCTACAGCTCCCTCATCTCTTCACCCTGACTCAGCTACTAACTGCCCACACAGTCCTATACAAATCTGACAACTGCCCAGCTCTATCAGATCTAGTCCAACTCTATAGTAACCTAACATCCCTTAGATCTGCTAACAAAATATTGTTAAAAATTAGTAAAGCGAAAATGCTTATGGCATCTCCCTATTCTCCCATGCCATAGCCAAGCAATGGAAGTCTCTTTCACAGCATATTCTCACCATCAATAACACACTAGTTTAAACAGACCCTAAAAGAACATTTCTCTAAACATAGGCTCTGCTCCTGAACTAACCCAGGCTAAACACCTCTACCCACAAATATCTAAATCCTCCTTCTACCTTCCTTTCTCAGTATCTCATGGCTTTTTTTAATCGTTCTCCCAAAAGAATTGCAGAAAAGAATGATGTATGGAAAACTGATATTGATTGAAATGTTTGACAATTGCTTGTAATTGCTTATTATTTTTTCAATATGTCTAACTTTGTTACTTCTGATTTTTTAATATTACTGTAAGAACTTGTAATTTGTATTCCTGCATATGTCCTATAATTATTGTAACTCGCATATGTCATTTGTAAATTCTATTGTAATCTACCTTGGAGTTTTTCCCCATGGGTCGCTGCTGAAAATGGGCTTCTGGCCCAGCCGGACACTACCCGGTTAACAAATTAAATAAATAAATAAATAATTTCCTCTAATGTGCTAGACTGCTTTGTGTTGCCCACAAGGGGTAGCTTCATGGCTTAATTCCTCTTGTTTTTATCCTCTGGAGTATGCAGTGCCTTACAGCTCAAGCATTTAGATCCATTAGCTTTTACAGTATTAATGTTGCCTCTTGAGGATCTTATTGGCAGGACAAGATTGGCCTACCTATTCAATCATAAGGACACGATTGGCCTGGTATATCTGTGCTGATGATATTCAGCTTTACCTCTCTTTTCCTCAGCAATGTATACAAAAAGTATGTATTTCTTAGTAGACTTTTTAGGTGCCAGTCATTCTTTTCTTTCCAGTAATTGGTTGAAGCTGAACATGCCCTGAACAGAAGCTTTGGTTACACATGCCACCCTGTGGGACTTCTCTGCCTTATCACTTATAACTTATATTCTTTATGATAGTAAAAAACTGGAGTTATGCCAAAAATGCATAACCTTGGTGCTAGTGTCATCAACTAGCTGATATTTAGAGGCTGTATTTTAACTGTGGTAAAGGCAGCTGTTTTCCATCTGAGGAATACCACCTGTATTAGGCACTTGATACACGCAGTGGAGTTCTCTCCTGTCATGTACACCTTACTTTCCTCTCCTCTTGATTACTGTAGTGCCCATTATCATGGGGCCTCCAACCCTGACACTGACTTATGAAATCTAGTGTAAAACCTAGCAGAAAGGTTACTTACCAGTCCACGTAATTGCTAGTGTATTACTTGCTGCAAAGTGGCACTGGCTCCATGTATAGCTTCATGCAGTATTCAATATTTTTGTATTGGTTTTCCTATTTCTATATTTCATGGGTCTTTCTTTAACTGAAGAAGTTAACTCTTCCTTGCAAATGTCCACCACAGTCACTGTGTACCTCTACCTTAGGGCTCTTAATAGTTGCTGGAATGTGGCCCAAATTGCCGATTATACAACGTTATGCATATCAGGTTGCAGGCTTTAGGAATCTGCTGTCTCAGGAATTTAGGGAGCATTTGGCCTTGACATTATCCTGTTTTTACTGGTCTCTAAAATCTTACTTGTTTATCTTTTTATTCAGTGACAACCTGTATGAAAAGCTGTTGCTTTTGTGTTAAACCACACTTATGTATTACTATACTCGGCATCTTACTTTATTTGTTTTATTCTTGTCAAAATGCTTAGTTGATAACTAAAACAGCATGGCAAAAATGCCATGCCTTCTTTTTAAATTAAATTCAAATATATTTTTATTGAATTTTACAAACTTTTCAAACACACAAAGGAAAACTGTAAGTCATTACAGGAAGCAGTGAAGTATAGGTATATATATAACAGTTAGTACAAAAACTATGCGCATTTATAAAACAGCAGTTATCTTACAGGGAAACTTACATCTTAAAGAATAATATAAGCAGTAAAGACCCCCAATAACCTATTACAGTCAAAGTCTAGAGATACAAATGGAAAATGGCTTGGAAGGAGGAGTATATGACTGTCTTAAGAAGAAAGAAAAGCGGTAAGAAGGGTATATCCATATAAACCAACTATTTAACCATGTACTACTATTTATACCATATTTACAACATATTTACACCATGGATGCCAGAGGATAACAAATAGATATAACAAAATACTTTGTAAAAATCAAGTTGCAGTGTGATGATAACAATGTCTAATGATTATAGGGCCAGATATGATACCGATGGAGGATTTCCTGGAATGTAGTGTTAGTAACCCACATTTTGGGAGATTATTTAGTTTGGATTAGGTCAAAAAGGCTACATCAGTAATTCTGAAAATATTCTTTTTTCTTTTGGTTATTATTGCATAACATGTGCAGATATATATTTGATTGCCATTGATGTAAAGTTTTCCCAAGCTATTGCTGAGGGATTGACCCAATTCTTGGCTAAAAATATTTTTGTAAGAGCGCAGGCCATAACACAGATGTGGCGATGGATACCCTTAAGAGATTTAGGAATTATATTTAGAATCATGGTTTGCCAAGAAAATGTGTTTTTTTCGTACCCCATTTTTTCCAGCTGAGTTCTGAGAGAACAGCAAAGTTTGTAAATATTCTTACAGCTCCAAAAGATGTGAAGTATATCTACATGTGGAAGGGAACAGAACGGACAGGTTAGGTTTTTATTGTATCCGAATTTCAGTAAGACTGCTGGGGTATAGTAGGAATTGTTGTTTATCATAAGTTGAGTGTAAATTAGGTTTTTGAAGGGGGTTAGATTCAGGGTATTATTGATTGCTTCGCACTTAGACTCCGTAGAGATTTCTCCTTGTATACCATCCCAATATTTGGAAAATAGAAGTGAATGATTATACTTAATGCTTGACACAAGTTTATAGGTATTCAAAATCATTTTGTTCCATAGGGAAAGTGATTAAATGATAGATTGTGATACTGTAATGTCTTGCTCCTTCACTCCATAGCAAGAACATTTTTGTTTTATAAGTGAGCTAATTTGTCTTAAGACAGGATCATATTTGTTAGGAGCACCAAATAAGGCTTTGACCTCAGCAACATTTTTAGAGTTATAAAAGTGCCAAACTATGGCTTTCTTAATAATAGGGAAGTTTGTTAGATCGATCATTTTATTATTGATTTTTAAGTTAGGGTTTAGGTGAATAGGTTGGAGAATGGGAGCAGTATTGTGTAAATTTAAGGAGGTCATCAGTGTTTGAAAGATGCAAATTGTGTTCTTTAGTGTAGGCAAGATCTTGAACTTGTAGTCACCATCAGGTGCTAGAAAAGGGACAGCATATGGATTGAATTTTAACAAATATATATAGTTGCACCAGATTATGATCCAGGTTGGGTACCAAGATTCAGCAGAGGGATCATAGCAGGCTATTTGAATTAGACGGCTAGCATTAATGATGTGGTAATATAAATTAAAGTCCGGGAGACTTAAACCACCTTTGGTCTTTGGGGTAATTAGTTTCCTGTATGATATTCTGGTTGATTTAGGAAACCATAAAAACTTTGAGATTGTGGTTTCCATTTTTCTGAAAAAAATTTTCGGAACATTTAAGAAGATGGAGTTAAGATGAAAAAGGATTCTAGGCAAAATATTAATTTTAATGATGACAGATTTTGATAGCAAAGAAAGATTGATGTTTTTCCATCTAGTTAGATTGTTATTTATCTGATCCCAGACTCTATATAGGTTTGCTTTTATTAGTTCTTGGTGAGGGTGTGTGAAATTTATTCCTAGGTATTTGAGTGTATATTTGAGAGGAATGTCAGACGGGGAAGTAATATTCTAAATGGTTTGCAGGGTTTAATGGAAAAATAGATGATTTTGCAGGGTTTAATTTATAATTAGCAGCCTCAGCAAAAAGATTAATAGAATTTCGGAGTTTATGAAGATCGGTGTTGGGAAGCTCAAAATAGATGTTTAGGTCATCTGCAAATGCAGAATAATTTATATCAATGTTAAAGACTTTTGGGATATGATGATAAGTCTTTTGTTTAACCCAGAGAAGGAAAGGTTCGAGATATAAATTGAAAAGATAAGGTGAGAGTGGGCAGCCCTGCCTAGTGCCATTGATAATTTTAATAGGGCGTGATAAAGTTTTATTTATATACAGTGAAGTAGAGGCATTGTTATAAAGCATCTTAATAGTTTTGCTAATAAGATCGGGAAAGTTAAAGAATTTCATGGTTAGGTAAAGGAAGTTTAGACCAATGTTCTCAAAGGCTTTGGTAGCATCTAGCGTGAGTGCATAGTGCGGGTTGTTATCACTTTTTAGAAACAACATTAATGTCTTTAAGGTAAGAGTATTGTCACACAGCTGCCTCTGTTTCATAAATCCCAACTGTTCGGAAGAAATGACTGTAGCTATAACTTTCTGAATTCTATTAGTGAAAATGGTAGATAAGATTTTGATGTCAACATTAATAAGGGCAATGGGCCTATAGCAGAGAGGGTTGGACTTGTCAGAGTTTGGTTTTGGGATGAATATTGTTTTCAAATTGTTCATACACTTATCAGTAATCCCTTTAGAGATGATATAATTATACATGGCAAGGAGAGTTTTAGAAAGGTGATGACTAAAAGTTTTATAAAATTCTCCTGTAAAACCATTAGGACCTGGCGCCTTATTTGGTTTAAGTTTTTTAATAGCTAGCATTATTTCATTCAGTGTTATGGGGCTGTTTAGAAGGGTGTTTTGTGCGGAGGATAATTTTGGAACAGATAGCTCATTTAGGAATTTTTTGTGCATTTCATTTGGGGTCTGCTTTTTGGGATTACAGATTTCAGTGAAGATATTTACAAAAGAGTTAACAATATCTTCATTACTGTATAAGTTTTTCCCTTTGTATTTTATTTCATTACTATAGTTTGGTCCCTCTTTGATGTTTATGAGTCTAGTTAGTGTACTGGAGGGGGTTTGGGCCCATTACGAATATCTGTGAAGGAGTTTGAGCTCTACCAAGGATTGATTTTGTAAGTGAAAGGAGTACATTTTTTTTGTATCTCATGTAGTTTCTTTTCTAGTTCAGGAGAAAAATCCTTTTGTAGTTGTGCATCAGTCATCTTTTGCTCATTGTTGAGGTTATTGATGTACAATTTCTCTTTTTTTTTATAATAAGATGATTTTTGTATCAGCATTTATCTGATGACCGCTTTGGCCGTAGCTCATTGGATATCTAAGGGGATGGTGGATAAACAAGATTCTGCATCAAATTGTTTCAGATAATCATTAATTTCCTGCAGAACATCATCTTTTTTTTAAGAATGTTACTATTCAGTGACCAAGTGGGACTACTGCCATTGCGATTTAGGTGGTGAGTGGGATTAATACAAAGTGAGACATTTGAGTGGTCGGATATAGATCTAGCCTCAAGGGCAAAGTTTGTAATTTTGTTTGAAAAGATATCAGAGACCAAAATATAATCAATTCTGGACCAGACTTTGTGTGAAGCCGAATAAAACGTGAACTTATTTAGCTCTCTGTCATGGTCAAATATTTAAAAAGGGTCAACTAGGTTGAAGCTATTTTTCAAATCCTGAATAGATGCAGCTACTTGCGAGGGCTGTTTCCAGTTTTTATTTGAACTATCATTCAAGGGGTCCATGAGTGCATTCTAGTCACCACCAATAATGAAAAGGTGATTAGGAAATTGAACTAGTAGATTATATGCATTTCATAGATGAATAAGTGCTGGTTTGTACATGGGCTATATAAGTTTAAGAAAAGTAAAGGAGATTTTACCTGAGGGTACGAGCAAGAAAATAAACACCATCTACCATTCGGGTCAAATTTAGTATTTAGTACTTCGCCAGGAAAGGATTTTTTTATTATTATTACAGTGCCTTTTGATGCAAGACTATTCCCTGCTGATATCACAAGTTTAATTAAATTTCTTTTTTTAATATTATCCCATTGAACATTTGTCATATGGGTGTCCTGCAGAAAGACGATGTTAGATTTATCCTGAAAAATCAGGTGCATAACTAGTTTCTTTTTATTGATTTCTTGAAGGCCATTTACATTCCAGGAATTCACACTAATCATCATAATTTACATTCAAAACGTAGATATATGCTAGGATAAACTAAGAAAAGAGCCCTACTAGGGATGGTCCAATTAAGAAACACACTTTTTATGTATAACAAAGTGTAATGTGGTAGTAAATCATATTCTGGCATCCATGTTCCTTAGCATAAACCCGGTGCCTAACCACCAGTCTCCCTGAGTCATTTTTGAATAAGTTCTAAATAGATACAAGTGATCTGTTTTTAAATATTTTCCCTTATGAAGAATAATACAAGAACAGAGCAGGGAGATATAAAAACTAACATTAATAGTCCAAGCGTCAACAAACATTGGACAACTGCACCACCATGCCACTCCCAAAAATGTTAAGGAATATTGAAAAAACATATGTACATAGAATGCACAGTTAAAGTCAAAGTGATGTTCGAGTTAGGAGTTAAGGGAGATAATAAAACAATACTACCATAAGAACATAATGCATACAGCATTTTTAAAATTAATGACTTTGAAAATTTCCATGTAAATAAGCAAGTGAGGTTGGAGTAATATAGACAATAAAAGTTACTAAGTAATTGAAACCAACACAATTTATAACCAGAGCTATTAATAACCATTACGGGAGACAGTAACACAGGTTCAATTTATAACTGGCATAGCAGTAAGTACCATAATATCCTAATAATATCTTTTGGTCTCCTGTATGGAGAAGGGACAGTCAACTTAGATAAGCTCTAACTGACCATACTGCTATAAAGGGAGGTTAACGGAAGGGGTAATTATAACAGGAAATAATTACAGGTTAAATATATGCGTCAGCAAACAGAATAGCTCTGAGTAATGTAAATACATTTTTTACCTATTTAGATATCTAACTGGGTTTATTAAATATGCATTGCACACATAATTACATAGCAATAGGATTAGAGAAGGAAAGACAGAAACAAGAGCATTAATTGACAACCAAGCAGTTAATTGGATTTTCACTGAATGCAGTTCACAGTAAACTACATAACTCATATATCATCACTAGCCAGTTGAATTAAATAACTGTAAGAAAAAGAAAAAAACAGTTTAGCAAGCCTTTTTAGCAAGCAAGCAAGTTTTAGCAAGCCAGCTAATTAAACTAAGCACAAGCATACAGTATATCAAGCTCACTAGTTCTGTAGATCCACCTTCATTGAGAGAAGGAACAAAACATCCATATCCTGCACTTTCAGTATAGAATTAAACATCATGATTCATGAATCGTGATTGAATCATGGTGAAAGTAGTCAAAATTCTAATTTGTGTTTCCATAAAACAACAGTTAGATTTCAACACTTGAAGACATATTTTCAGTAAAGGTAGCACAGCTGTGGAGCAGACTAATAGATTACTAAACAGGCGATTGTCTTTAGCTATCTTTAAATACCTTTTGACAATTGCATAGGCTTTTTATTTTACTCACACAGTCTGAGTTTGTATCTAAAACACTTTCACAATGAGCACGCAAACACACACCTAAATAGAAAACTGAATGTTAACACATAAAATATTGTTTTTGAAAAACTGAAAAGCACAGAAAGGCATGCCTGAAGTATGGCATTGTAATTTTGCAACTTGACCAGCAGATGGCAGCTACTATACAATTTGATATGAAAGACTTCTGGCAAACTGATGTACTTGTATTGCTAGAAAAAACCTATTATATTGTAATATATTTATTACTTAAACATAAGATTAGCCTGTTAAACTACCCTGACCAAAGTCCATTACAGTCCATTTAATTACTGCCATCCTGGTGTCCAGAAAGTGTTGTTTTAGATCCATTTCTTCTTCCCTAAGCTCTAATTTACGATATTAGCATTCTCAGTAATGCACTGCTTCTTCTGTTGCAACCTACAACCTCGTGACATAATCGGCTGACGTTTCTGTTGCATTCTGGGTAATGAATGTTGAAATGGCCCTGGGAGCTTAGGGAACCCTCATGGAGCTCTAAATAAGGCCTCAACAGGCCACAGGAAGCATCGTGCACTGATACAAACTGGCCAACATATTACTGAAGAGCTAGAAAGAAAAGAAAATGCCAGGACATCCAGATGATGGTAAAAACAAGCTGGGAAAATGACAGGGTAAGTTAAATTCAGTTAACAATGTTAGAAAGCCAGCAGAGATAGGTTTTTGTAGCTGTATTCATCTTGGTTATACTATTTGTTAGTCGTAACAGTAATTCATAGCTTTTAAGCATATACTGTATTATCTTGGTTATATTATTTTACTAGCTTTAGCAGTATAACTAGTTAAGCTGGTAGTTCCTTGAAAGCTTACATAGATACTTTTTTTGCTTCATCTGCAGAGTGTATTAGGAACTTCTGATCCCCATAGCTGAAGGAGAGGATGGCTGGGTATTTCATCTGGAAGCGTAATTTTTTTTTTGATTAACAAAGCACAAAAAGGAGCTAGAGCTTGTCTTTGAGCCTTAATGGGCTGGGGTAAATCCTGTGATACTGTAATCCTGTGACCTCTCCATGAAATGTTACTTTTCTTTTTTGCAGCCATGAGGAGTGTGGTAACATGTGCAGCATTTAGAAGCCTTGCATACATCTGCCTAGGGACAGCATCATCTTGTGATCTTCGTAATGCTCTTTGAGCTCTTTCAATAATGATTTTTTTAGCTAAGATTGTATTTTCAGTAATGTGTTCAAAAATCTCAGTTAGTATGACTAGTAGTTGGACTTGGTCAAACATTTCAGGAATGCCATGTATTAGAATGTTGTTTCTCCTACTGTGTGCTTCTAAGTCTATTATTTTTTGCTGTAAGTCACTAATATTTTTTTCTTTGTATTTACCTTGGTTTGTAAATCTTGTATTTGCTTTGAATTCTCCTCAGCTTTATTGTCAATAAGATTAATTCTGGATGTAATTTGGTCTAGATTAGAACCAAATTAATTTAATTTGTCTGAGAATAATTTGAAATCTTCATGCAAGGGCTATAATGCTGTTTTAAGGCCATCTAGTGAAAGAACAGTCTCACCTTTAGATTTAGTAGCTCCTTTATTTGAATCCTGTGTTGATTTATTTATTCTGTGCCTCTTATCTGTTACATCTTTTTCAGGTGACATTAGAGAAGAGAGTTTGGTTTTAGAAGTTATAGCATCCATGAATTCTTGTTGGTTGGCCAACACTGGGTGAATTATAGTGTAGGTTTAGACCACAAGGAAGTGACTTAAAGAATTCTCCTTTAACTTTCCTTGTTTAGAACTCAGAACTCAGTCCTTCAGAGAAAAGGATGCCACCATGCAGCTGCGGCCTTAATCCAGTCACTAGAGGTAAGCACTTGCAGAAAAAAGGATAACATTTAACTTTTTAGACCAAAATATTGCTATAGGTCTTTTCTATGAAGTGTATTTTAGAAGAAATACTCCTTTCCTGTTTGATTCGGTGCCAGATGCAGGTTTTTTTGAGTGGATAGATTTAGTTGATACAGGAGCAGCAGAAAGTGTGTATTCAGTGCTCAGCGGTCATCTTGAACTCTTTTTTAAATTAAATTCAAGCAAAATAAATTATTCCAAACAATTGTACATGTACATTGTGGTATGCCTTGTGTATACATGTTGACAAGCACTTCAATAAATTGGAATCTGAATAGTTTAAAGAACATGGTATGGAAATGAATTAACAAAGCTAAACCAAAGCCCTGCTTAGGAAAGTCATTGTAAGTGCTTTTAACACTTTTTTCATCTTTCACTGAAATTAGCTTAGCAAAGATGCAAAAGCCGACAACACTGCAGCATCTAACACATCATTAGCTACAACTTTGGCAGGATTAAAGAGTTAGGGCATGCTGCCTTGTACCTGTATTGCAATACAGCCATATCTTCAGAACACTGTCATAAAGTTACAATGAAATTAACGAGTTCATAATGTGGAAAAAAAAATTAAAAAAGAGAGCCGGGCACAAGTCCCAGGATAAAAAAAGTGCCCAATCCTGGTAGGCACACTGGTGCCAGGACTGGAAAAGATGACAGTGTAGAATCCTCAAAATACGGAAACATTCCTACAATGGGACCAGGCCATGCCTAAGGGGAGGATGGCCCCCCTGTTGCAGAAGAAAGTAGTAGTCCACAAAAATCACAAAAACTGATAGGCTAAAGAACAGCCATAAAGATGATAAAGTGGACTATTAAAGATAAGAAAGAAATTATGTATTGTTACTACTATGCAAAAAGCCCCAAATTTCCAGACACAAGATATACAAAATGATCAAGAGAAAAATTAGAGAAATGAAAAATACTTCCAAAGGAAAAACTGTTAGAAACTTCAAATGAAAATTTGTGTTCTTAATATAACAGATTTGTGAAAAACAGTATATAGATCAAGAAACTTTGCTCTGTTTGGAAAAAAGAAGCATCTGAGGAAGTGCGAAAACATAACGCAACCTAGAGATATTTGAAAAGTATAAAAAAGAAATATGGACATGGGAAAGAGAGAGAGATTTGATATGGTGCAATATCTGTGCAAAGGAGAAAGCTAAATGAATCAATATAAAGAAGGCAGCCCCAAAAATATTCAAAGAGAAATACAGGCAAAGGCATACAGATATGGAACATTTCACAATAAAAAATAATATCACAAGGAGGGAATGTAGAAAAGAAGATTAGTCAAGTAGAAGTTAAATAAATAGAAGTTGAAGTTATGGAGTGCCTGCAAAGTGAAGGATTTGGTGTAGAAGGTCTAACACAGGTTACATTACAGCATGATGGGGTGAGTCCCCAAAGTAAAGAGAAGCAGGAAGATCAGGAGATATCTGAAGAAGACATATGGACAAGGGAAAGAAAAATAGATTTAATATGGTGTAATATTTATGCAAAAGAGAAAGCAAAACTAACCAATACAAAAAACAGCAGAGCACCATAGATATTTGAAGAAAAATACAGGCGAAGGAATCTGGACATAGAAAATTTTACAATACAAAAAAATAAGAGGACGAAGAAAAGTAGAAAAGGAGATTAGTAATGAAGACGTTAAAGAAATGGAAATTGAGGTTATTGGAGTGCATGCAAAGTGAAGGATTCAGGGTAGAAAATCTAATTCAGAAAGTACCACAACAGGATAGAGCAATGGATATCCAAATTAAGGGGAAACCAGTGGAACAAGATGCAATTGGTCAGGTGCCAAATGAAGATATTTTGGAGCCTTCCACAGGAAACCAGTATAAATGATCACTTGAAGCTAGACAGCAATGGAAGGAACAGGAAACTGTGGAAACTGATGCAGTCAGTGTTGAGGCGTGATAGGCCAGTGAGTTCCCATATGGCAGAGCAATGGATGACACAGGATGAAACTGAGGAGAATGTGCCACAGGAAGATGTTATAGAACTTTCAGTAGAAAGCCCACAGGAAATGGAGAACAAGGGGTGCCCTCAGTTTGGAAGAAAATAAGCTAAGAGAAGAGTTGCTTGATTTAATAGATATAAATAGATATATTAAGATCAATGAAAGAAATAGACTGCAGAAGGTGAATAAAACCCACAAAGTCAGAAGTTTGATAAAACAAATGAACACAGTAATTAGGACTGTCCATAAAGATCCATGTGAAATAACAGAAGTAAACAGGATATATTAATGTGCAGCTAAACTAATAACTGATAAAGTTTTACCACAAGAACATGGGGTAGTGAGAGGGAAAAAAAGGGGAGAAATCAAATACCATCATGGAAGTATTGAATAGAGAAAACTATAAAGCAACTAAGACAAGTATCACTGTTAAAAGACTATAGAAGAGGGAATAGATCAACAAAATTACTAAGAAAGATAGATGTGATAAAAGCAATGTGCAGACAGACCAGGATCTATCATGCACTATCACAAATAGCAAACTAAAAATTTCAGCACAGGTGGAAAACTTAGAAGATACACAGATAAATATAAAGGAAAAGTACAAAATAAGCAATTTATTGACGACCCAAAAAGGTTTTACATATAATTGGGAAACAAGGTAAAATGAACTGAAAGACCGCCAAAAAAAGAAGAAATAGATACATTTTGGAGAAGTATCTATGAAGATCCTGTGGAACATAAAGATACTAAATGGATAGAAAAAGTAAAAGAAAGAATAAGAAGTTTAAAGGTACAGGATATGAAATAGGATGAAGTAACAGCCACAGAAATTGAAACAAAGTTAAGCAAAGCTTCTTATTGGAAACCCCAGGCCCAGATGCAGTACCTAACTTTTGGTTAAAAGTCTTAACATCTTTGCACAAAGATTTAACCATGAGTAAGAATTATTTATATGTGCACCCTGAACATGCACCGACCTGGCTAACAACAGAAAAAACAGTGTTCCTACTTAAGAGTGAACCTGCAAGCTACCCTAAAAATTATAGACCAATTACTTGTCTTCTGACGACATATAAACTATACACGGGAAATGATGTTGACAGAGTTATAGTCATTTAGAAGAAAACTCAATTACGGCAGGACAAAAGGGCAATAAAAGAAAGTCATATGGAACAAAGGATCATGTGTGTTAAAGTCATAGTGGAGAACTGTAAAAAGGGGAAGAATCTAAGTATGGCATGGACTGACTACAAAAAAGTATTTGACAGTATCCCACATTCATGGATAAAAGAGTGCTAAAAAATGTATAAGATACACCCTGCATTGATCCATCTACATTACACTGACCATGAAACAATTGCAGACCACTTTGCAATTAAGCCATGATAAAGGACAAATTATTATCCCAGGATAAAAATGTGAAGACTGGTAGAAATGGGTGAAGGCTGCCAGCCTAGCCAGATAGAATTTTATACATAATTCTATCATTTGTAAATATGAATGTGAATCACAGGCTTGTTGTCTTAAATGAAACAAAATGCTGTTACAAAAATGTGGTAACAGTGCTCTTGACTGACCCAGTAAAAGCATGCTGTGAGCCTTTGATCTAAAGTCAGCTCCGGCTGGGCTAGATGAAGGCTTCCTTATTGTTTTAAGGCTAAAGTTAATGACCAGAATTTACATGTGGAATGTCCTTTATTGCTCTAGGTGCAAAAGAATGTAAATGCAGTTTCTGTCAGCCTGGGAACACCAGGAAAGTGTGAAATTATGTAATGTTTTATCAGAACTGCAGTTTCAATTTAAACAGTGAGAACCAGAGATGATTAACCATTTTTGTATGAACATCCAACTCAGCACTCTGCCTGTTGTCTTATGTATGTTATTTTAGAAGTGTGTTTTCTTGTAGATAGTTAGAAGCTATAAAGATTAGACTAAGTGTTTTTCTGTGATGTCAGAACTGTGCTACTGATTTATTTTAAGTATTTCTGTGTGATCTCTGAACTTTTGACAAGCACTGACTGTGTAGTAGAAAGTATTGTCTTGTGGTTTTAATTATTTATTATTAAATATTTTAAAACCTTTTAACTGTGGCTGGTTTGTGTAGAGATAAGTTAAGCTCTAGAGTACATTGCATGTATATAAGGATCCTGTACCGTCATTCTAATAAGCCTTGAGATTGTTTAGTCACATCTACCGATTGGATAATAATATTACACAGTAATAATTGGACACCCTTTTAAGGGTCTTTGAGTAGCTGATAAATATTAGCTGGGTGGTGGCAGTAATTACTACCGTATAGTCTGGGTAAAAGGGGCACAGCTGGAGAACCTGTGCCAGCCTTCCCCAGGAGTGTCTGTGTGGTTGTATAAACTCTTATCTCAAAGTGTGTGTGTGTGTGTGTGTGTGTGTGTGTGTGTGTGTGTGTGTGTGTGAGTGTGTGTCAGCTACTTGGGCAGGGACACGAAGCACTGGTTGGACAGAGTGGATGCTGGAGATTTTAGCTTGCCCAGCTAGGCTGAGATCTGGACCCTATAGCTGTGCCAGTGGTGAGTCTTATTGGGGACCTGGGGAGCAAGGGAGTGACCAGTCCCAGACTGACTGTGATCTCTGTGTGCTCTTAAGTGAAATTGCACTTTACTGTGTGTATTTGTTATCCTTTCCCCATATATGAGATGCCCTCTCTAGTGCTAGTGGTGAGGACTAAGGCTCCTTGACTGCTGGGCCAGGGCACAGGTGTTACAAAAAATTCAAAGGGTGATATTCCAGGATGAATCTCTGTCACTGTTGCTATTCTGCCTTGCCCTTAACACATTAAGCTGTTTACATAACAGCTTAGGCAATAGCTATAATTTGGCTCCTAGAAAACAACAAAGTATAAAGACTTCTTATCTTCTCTTTGTCGATGATTTAAAACTGTATAGCTCATCAGATGAGGAACTGAAAGCACAACTGCCGGTTGTCAAAACTTTTTCAGAAGATATAACAGTTTCATTTGGTCTTGATAAATTTACAAAAACAACCTTTAAAGCAGGAAAACTGCAGCACCAGGAAAACATCAGTTTGGGACAAGGATGTGATATAAAAGATCTTGAGCAAGAAGGACTGTATAAATATTTGGGAATTGATGAAGGATCATCAGTAAAACATGAACAAATGTGAATGAAACTTAGTAAGGAATACTTTAATAGACTTAAATTAATCCTGAAAACAGCGTTGACATCTAGGAACAAAATCCAAGCTATAAATCAACTTGCTCTTTCTGTCCTAACTTACAGTTTTGGAGTGACTGACTGGCCCCAAAATGTGTTGGATAGATTAGATAGGAAAACAAGAAGGATGCTTCATGCTCACCAAATGATTTATAAAAATCAGTGTATACCAAGATTATATATTCCCCGTTCTGAAGGAGGGATGGGCCTCCTTGAAATTGATTTAGATCTGCAATCGTGGGACTCTACACATAACTGCTGACCTTACAAGACCCAAACATAGTGAAAGTTTTGAAACATGAGAATAAATCTAAGATGATTTCTCTGCTTAATCTAGCAGAAGCATATCAGCATCAAGCAGGAATGGAGATCAAACCAGAAGTAGATAAAAATCAGGCAGTAACTGAATGTGCCAAAACAAAAATAATAGATGAGAAGGCAAGAAATGTGGAAAATGCATAAATATAGTTGCAAGTATAGAAAACTTTTGGAAAAACCTCATGTTGATCAGAAACGAATGCAGAAATGGTTAAAGAGAGGCAAATTCAAACTAAAGGTTAATACTGGTGGCCCAAGATAGTGGGATAAGTACATGCTGGTTTACAAAGTCCATTGAACATGTGAAAGAAACAGACAAATGTAGGTTCTGTAAAACCAAATTGGAAACAGTCACACTTTGTTGCTGGTTGTGACATACTAATGGCAGAAAGGCTGTATACTGAAAGGCATAATAATGTGGCAAGACTGTTGCACTGAGGATTGTGCTAACATTATGGTACTGAAGTGGCTGAAAAACACTGGAAACATAAGCCACAAAGCATCAGAGAAAATGATGAAGTTTATTATCACATGGAATCACCCATTACCAACAGTTCAAAAGATAGGTGCTAGAAAACCAGATATAGTGGTCCATGAAAAGAAGACAAAAGTAGCATTGACCACTGAAATCGCACACACCCAGTGAGTACAGTCTTTTGTGTACAGAGAGAAACAAAGTCATAAAATATCAGGATCTGCAGGCAGAAATGAGAGCAATGTGGAAGAAAGATACCCAGACAGTTCCAATAGTAGTAGAAGCAACGGGTCTTATAAAAAAAAATCTCAAGATGTAAAGCATTTCTAGTTCCAGAAAAAGAGTCCTACTGCTTTACAGGAAGTGGGATACTAGAACAGGCTTGTACACAGTATTTTTCAATTTGTACTCTGATATCTTGTTCTGCTACTCTCCTTTCATCTGTGCTGCCTTGTCATTCATGCAGCCCTGCCTCCATGTGCACATGCATGCACGCATGAGCACACACACACACACATATATATATATATATATATATAATATATATATGCATATATATTTTATATATATATATATATATATATATATATATATATATATATATATATATATATATATATACACATTTATAAATAAAGACAACATCTACTCTGAACTACTAAAGCCATTAAACAATCTATTTAGCAGCCAAAGCATGCATATTTCTGGAAGTATATAGGGATAGTCCCCTATGATCTCATAATCAAAAATACATACTACTGTTAAATAAGAAACCTAAAAACTAGGCAGCCTTGACAGGTATGAGACCCTACTACAATAAAAACCCCTGTATCACAAAATTGTCATGCACAAACTGTCAAGTTCTCTAAATAAAAAAACTATATTCCGTCACAACAAAATTGCTTAGTTTGTGACAAATCTACCAGTAGCCACCAATCAATGAAATAAATACTTTCACTCAAGAAAACATTGCATGATCAGCTTGTTTTCATTCATATGATTCCAAACAAGAAAAAGTTGCCATCACCTTTCTAGTATCTGTTGCTGGCACAACACCAATGAACATTGCAATCATCAAACCACATAGACATTTCCATCCTCATATAGACAAGTAAAAGCCAAAATGAACTTCCTCCTCTTCTTGGCCAAAAAGATCTCACATTTTCTGTTCAACCAGCCACAGCAGCCATTGACAGAGGACTTTTCCTTTCTCAACTTGAATATGGTCTCCCAAGTTTTGCTTCTGCCTCCAAGAAAAAAAAAACATTGCCACACTCCAGACTACCTCTAGCAGCATCTGCTGATTCATTACAAACTCACATCTCTGTGAACATCACAGTATCTCCCAAGAATAAGCCAAATGGCTAACCATAAAACAAAGATCAAACCTAGTTTTAGGATTCCAACTCTACACACTACTCCAACTCCACGTATTTACTCCCCTTGCAGTTAGACTTCATACAAAAAAAATTGTCACCCAACCTCAGGCTCTACTCACAAGCCACACCAACTCTCATTACCCCTAAAACCAAACTCCTCAGCACTGCACATGCTTTCTCCTCTCCAGTGCCTACTCTTTGGCAAGCTCTCCCCATAAACATTAAGGAAATCAATACTTATTCCAAATTCAGAATGCAACTCCAAAAGGACTTCTTCATCCAAGCCAAATGCTCCTGCTTCAACACAGGACATATCACATAACTTATCTCCTTTTTAAGGCAATTCTCAAAGATTCACTGAAGACTGACACACGTTAGAAACTAATGTCTATATTGTACATTACACTCTGCTTGATTGTGCATTGCACTATGGTTGTTCATTAGAATGCATATACACAAGCTTGTTCTATGTAATTATTCTGAGCTTCTCTATTACTGTTTACAGTTCTGTATTTTTTTGTTTGTGAAAAGTTTTATATTTCACTTGGGCTGCACCTGGAATTGGTCAACAATTATCAGTGCACTACCTGGTAAACAAATATAAATAAATTAATTAATTAATTAACAAACCAGCATTTACTCTTCTCTCTCAAGATTCCTGAAGATTGACCCACTTTAACTTTCTTTTCTCTCTTATACTTACTAACTAACTCACTCAGCTGTATATTCCTACCCCTCCAATATTCATACCACAGTGTTCTAGCTCCTATTTCTTTGGCATCTCACTATAAAGCTACATATCATGCTTCTCTTAAATATGACTGCATCTTTACTCTTCCTGCTTTATCATCTTACAAGTTACCATACATCATTCAATCTTGTACATATTTTTTCCCTTTATGTGCCCCACGTCTAACCATTCAAATGACCCTACTTCACCACTACTCACTTCTAGAATATATAGAGACTCACTCAATGTCTACTTCAAATTCAAAGTACTAAAACCCTCACACCTACTAGACTAACATAAAACTAACCTGTAAATTAAACCCCAAAACAAGCTCATCAAACATAAATATTTTTTCTCTCTCTCTCTCTTACCATTCTTTGGTCATATTCATCCCAGCTCTGGCCTCTCCTTCCATCCTGACTCTCCAGTAGCCACCAAAACTCATCCCAAGCCAAGCCCCCGATCCTACTCAGCCCACCCATCTCATAGGGACCACACCACCAGCACCAAAACCATCAAAACCCAACCCACCTATATCAAACTCACCTAAGCAGTTTAAATTAATTTCCTTCAATACACATAGCATCTATAATACAATTTCAGAACTCCATGCTTGGATCTCTCACAATACATCAGATATTCTTGCCATGAGTGAAAAATGGCTAAAACCCCATGTACTCGAGTCTGAAACATCACAGCCTGGATATAATATCATTGGGGCTGCTAGAACTATAAAAAGACAGTGGAGTAGTTTTACTATACCCTGACAATCTTGAAATTCTACCCTACAATAAATCTACTCCCAAATTCCACAATGCTGAACTCTATCTCCAGTCTTCATAGATTCATAGGTAGGTACTAGGCTATCGGCCCTACGGCCTATACAAGCCTAGCCAAAAAGGTACCCTACCTTTCACCAGCCAAGAAAATTATTTTCCTGTGCCACATTGAGCACAGTCACAGAGGTGATCCCCACGGTGAATTTCCTATTCCCATCCAATCATCAAGATTTTTCTTGAAGAGTGCTAATGAGGAGCTTTGTTTGATATAGATAGGTAGTTTGTTCCAGAGTATGGGAAGTCTCTGGGACAGGAATCTATCCCTCCAGCATGTTCTGTTTATTGTGGTGACGAGGTTTAGGTCCCTAGAGCATGTAGCTTGGACAGATTGGGATTTCTTTAAGTGGAGCATGTCCAACAGCTCTGGGTTTGACATAGCTTTGTATGTTAGGCAGAGATCGCCTCTGAGTAGGCGATATGCGACGGAGTAAAGCTGGAGTTTTTTGAGACGGTCTGCATACGGCATCTGTTTGAGGCCAGTAATCCTCTTTATGAGGTATTTCTGCTGCCTTTCCAGTTGTTGTAGATTTCTTGTGAGGTATATACTAAAAGGGGTGTTGTACTCTATAATGGGTCTAATGAGTGACAAGTAGAGGGGAGCAATGACCTCTTTTTTCCTGGATGAGAAACCTTTTGTGATGAGGTGTGCCACATAGAAGTATCTCCTGACTACTGTGGCGATGTGATTATCAAAGGAGAGACTACTGTCCACCTGTGTCCCAAGGTCTCTTATTACATGTTCGGTGTTAAGTAGACTACCACCTATGGGTACAGAGTTTTTACCAAAGGGTATGACAATGCACTTTTTGGCACTGAGCTTGAGGCCATGGCTTTGACACCAGGCATCTGTCTCAGAGAGGCCCTTTTGTAGGATGTCCACATCGTTAGGAGTTTCAATTATGGCTCCTAGTTTACAGTCATCTGCAAACTTCATTAGCCAAAGACCTTCTGTGTTAGCCTGTACTTCAGAAAAGTAGATACCAAACAGGAGAGGACCCAGGACTGAAGCCTGTGGTACTCCACTTGTCACTGGTCTGAAGTCGGATTTGGAGTCTGCTACTTTCACAGTGTGGGTTCTGTCAGTGAGCCAGTTGGCAACCCATCTTGTGACATAGGATTTATACCTAGTTTAGTGAGTTTATCTATAATTCCAGAGTGGGGGATGGTGTCAAAAGCCTTGGCGAGATCTATATAGGCTGTGTGAACCACCTTACTCTCATCTACGGCTTTGGTGACTGCTTCAAAGAAGTCAGTCAGGTTTAGGAGACATGATCTACCTTTTACAAACCCGAACTGGGTGGGGTCCAGAGTTTGGGGATTACCAATGTCTTTGTTTATAAGTTCCATGATGATATGTTCCATGGCCTTGCAGACCAGGCTCATTAGGCTAATGGGGCGGTAGTTCCAGGGGTCCGTGGTGGCTCCCCCTTTGTGGAGTGGGATAACCATCGCTGTGTGCCATTCAGTGGGCACAAAGCCTGAGGTGAGGCTATGATTGAACATGGTGCTTATGTGGGGGTGCCAGTTCATTCTGTAGTTCATGTAGAACGAAGCCTCGGATATTGTCAGGTCCCATGGATGCTGTGTTCTTGGCTTTGGAGAGTGTGCTTTTTACCTGTGCAGCCATGATTACAGGAACTTTGCATTCTTCTGGTATAGAGATGGGCCCTTTAGGGGGTGAGGGGGGGGTAAAGTTAGCAGAGAAACCTGCCAGGATGTTGGCGATATCAGTTGGTTCTGTATATTTAGTGCCACTGTGCTGCAACTCAGAGCAGATCTGAGTGTTGCCATAGAGATTCTTGACATAGCTATAGAATGCTTTGTGGTTTTCTTTAGAATCAGTGGCAATTTTGTTTTCATAACTAGCTTTGGAGGATTTTATGAGGGATCTCAACTTCTTACTGAGGCAGACCAGGGAGTTATTCCAGTCATGGGATTTTACTATTTTTTGCAACAGTTTCTTTCTTCTGTTGTAGAATTTCTTTATGGCAGGGGACCACCAGATTGGCTTCCTTTATTTGGAGGATAGCACCTTGGTTCTGTCAGGAACAGCATGATCCATCCACTCGTGTAAGTGCTTATAAAGTGCATTTGTGTAGGATTCAGCAGTCGTACCTCTATTGTCCATCTGCATGGGTATTGTGAAGTTTGCCACTTCTGTCTTAAGAAGAGTGAAGTTGGCTTTGGAGAAATTTTTTACAGTGGTTTCCCTAATGGGGGGTGGGGGCGGGATGTGGATGTCTAGGCTGATTAGCTTGTGGTCGGATCTGACCAACAAGGAAATGACCTCTGGTGTGGAACACCGGTCGCCCATGTTGGTAATGACCAGGTCTACAATACTGCTGCTCCTGGTGGGGGTGTGGATAAGTTGATCCAAGGCGTTGGAATTTATGAATTCCAGAAAACGTTGAGCAAAAGAGTTGGTACATGAGTAGTTTTCCCAGTTAATGGTGGGGTAGTTGAAATCATCCATTATTAGGGTGTTGGGTTGTACCCTAATATTTTTCAGTGTATCAAGAAATGAGGAGTCGGAATCCTGAAGTAACTATCACACCTGACCCCCTCCCCCCAAGCAGCAACTAAACTAAAAACTTATCCAAAGCAGATTATAACCTCTTATGGGATGGTATAAATAGCTTCACTGTACTTCCCCCCTCAGACGGAACTGGCAGCTATGCTGAGCTTTAAACAAATGCTTTATACAAACACCTGTATAACTACATTGACTTGGCCATACCCGTTACGACCAAAACAAGCTCCTCAAGGAAGAGTAAACCTGCCTGATGGACAACTGCCATTAACAGGCTTTACAATAAGAGGAAGAAATTGCTGTCTAAGTGGAAGAGGGAGCAAGCCCTAAACTGGAAACACTCCCTCCTCAGCTTAAACAAGCAAATAAGATTTCTTGTGAAGTCCCCCAAAGCTGACTATGAATCCAAATTAGCTTCCTCAACTAAGGATAACCATAAGGCATTCTTTTAGTTACATCCATAACCTAAAAGAAAAGGCCCAAATCTGTGCCAAACTGGTAGTTAATGATACCACATATACTGAGCCTGTGGACATTGCTAACCTGTTGGCCGACAGGTTCTGTGAAAACTTCACTCTCCTGTTCCCACCACATGTACCCCAAGACATCCCTACCACCTGTCCTCTACCTTGTATCTCTAAAGAGCAGGTCATGAACACCCTCTCTAAGGTCAAAAACACAGCTTCTATGGGACCTGATAACATCCCAGGCTGTGTTCTACATGGGCTCAAAAAAAAATTAGCAACACCATTGGTTACTCTTTTCAATCACAGTCTAAGCACTGGCTTCATCCCAGCTGAATGGAAAAAGGCCACTGTTATTCCCTTGCACAAAGGTGGTGCTTCCACTGACCCTGGGAACTACAGACCTATTAGCCTGACTAGCCTTATCTGCAAGGCCATGGAGGGCATCATCATGGACCTTATCAACAAAGATATAGGTAATCTCCAAACACTTGGCCCTACTCAATTTACATTTGCCATAGGGAGATCATGCCTGTTAAACCTGGTGGACGTCTTTGAGACAGTCACCAAGGCCCTTGACGAGGGGAAATCTGTGCATACAGCCTACCTAGACTTAACCAAGGCTTTTTAAACTGTCCCACACTCAGGCATAATTGACAAACTCACCATTAGGTATCAAACCTTATATCATTAGATGGGTCGCTAACTGGCTCACTGACAGAACCCATATAGTCAAAATAGGGGAATCCACCTCCAACAGCAGACCTGTAACCAGTGGTGTTCCACAGGGATCAGTCCTGGGACCTCTACTGTTTGGAATCTATTTCTCAAAAGCACAAGCTAAAACTAAAGGTCTGTGGCTGACAAAGTTTGCTAATGACTGCAAAATGGGAGCAGTCATAGCATTTCCAAACGATGCCAACATCTTACAAGAGGGTCTTACACAAAGAAATGATTGGTGCCAATGTCATGGCCTTAAACTCAATGCAAAAAATGTGTTATCATCCCTTTCAGTAAGAGTGATGCTCTTGCTAACAACCACATCAATAACAACACCCTAAGTACACACTCAGTGGTGACGGACCTGGGCACACAGGTTGACAACAACCTTACCTTTGATCACCATGTCTCCACAGTGGTAAGAAGGGCATTCTATATTACTCATCTCATAAGTAAGGGCATTGTCTCCAGAAAAAAAAAGAAGTTATAACCTCCCTGTACTCTTTCCTCATCAGGCCGATAACTGAGTACAATGCCCCTTTTGGTATGTACCTTTCCAAGTACCTGCAGCACACGGAGAGACTACAAAGGTTCCTAACAAGGAAAATTCAAGGTCTTTGGCATCTGTCCTGTGAGGATCATCTGAAATCAGTGTCACTTTATTCTGTTTCATACAGACTACTCAGAGGCAATCTCTGCCTTGCATACAAGGGAATTTTTGATCCTGCTTTATTGGAAATGCTACATATCCATAAGTCAAATGGTACACTGGTTACTCATGTTAACAGCTTTAACCTGGTATGTGACATTAGCAGAACCTGCTGAAGGGACAAATTTGTCCTCCAGAGGTTACCACATCTTTGGAGCAGACTCCTGCTTCATGTCAAGCAGTGCAACTCATTGGCCCTCTTCAAACACAATCTGGACAATTGGATGGGTAACGATAAATTCACCCCGGGGGTTCCACCTGCATCCCTCTTGGACAGGAGCGATAAGTGCTGATCGTGGAAATAAGGATAAAACTTTGGCTAGGCTTGAAAGGATCCTAGGGTCATTAGCCTAGTAACCTCCTATCATCCTATGATGAATCCACCCTAGTATGCACTGCCATTAACCTAATACATCTTCAGACAATTACTCAAGAAACCTTTAACTCTGTTGAAAGTTGGCTACAGGATAATCACCTGCTACTAAATCCATCCCAAAAACTAAATTACTTCTCGTGTTTCCAAAATTCCATTTCCATGAAAAAACAACTTTAAAAGTTCTTCCTTAAATAATATCATGGCTGAAAATACCCCCATACAAAACTACTTAGCATGACAATTGATGACAATTTTAAATTTGATTAACATATCCACAACAGCATCAAGAAATCCCATCAAAAACTTGGCACTCTACATAGAGTAAAGAAATTATTTACACACTCTGCCAAAGTAACTCTAGCTAACACTTGCCTCTTACCCTCTCTCCTGTATGGAACCACTATCATGACCAACCTACAAGCCTCACTTGGTTTTAAACTCGATCACTGCTATAACAAAGTCACCAGATTCACATGCAACAAACCTTACCATACCCACCACTGTTAGCACTAAAAACACTTAACTGTCTTGAGCGTCCTCACCACCTATACTATACTTTTCTCACCTTAACCCATAAAATCATCCATACCTCATCTGCCTGAACAGCAATTAGAACACTACTCCAGTACTACCTTTGAAACTGACACCTATGATCAAATATTAAACAATTACTCACAATTGACAAACCACAAAGTGCTGTTGGTGTCAGGCTCTATTCCAATAATGTAGCTGGAACTTGGAATACAATTCTGAAATCAATCAAGTACATCCCATACCTTCAGCTTTTCAATTATTACTAAAAGACTTCCTCTCTACCTTCTGGCTTTGTCCCTGCCTCTCGTCTGGGACATAGCTTTTTCAATGCATTCATCACCTTTCTCATACCTCCCTTTAAAGAACTAAATCACTTAACCTGTTTATCACCTTCTAATACCTCATTTTATTGTACTTTTTAAACAATCATACCTACTTCTAAATGGCACAACCAAATTACTACTCCATCACTACTGTTCTATCAATATTGAAATGTGCTGATCTCCTCTAATACCTCACTCTTTTGTATTTCTTAAATTACTCCTACCTATGTTATACACCAGTCTTTTGTCTGTAAAGTCTCAGTACAAGGCTTGTAAATTTAATGTTTTTGAATATCAATACAAATTGTATTATACTGACTATTATGTTATGCATTCATTGAAACTGCATTATAAAATGTGTAATTGTAAATATTGATTGCATGAAATATGATACCTTGGAGCTTATCCTCCTGAGCCTCCACTGAAAAAAGGGCATCTGTACCCAGTCAGACATTCCCACTAAACAAATATCAATAAATAAATAAATACTGAGTCAAACTGTTAGAGATATGTGTGCTATGTTTAAACCTTATAAAACATGTAGCAGTTTTACCAAGAAGATATGACAGGCTGTGTGATATGTGCTTTTCCATGGCATGAAAAGATGTGAAAACTTGTAACGGCTTTTCTATCCAAAGTATAGCAAAGGTATATGAAATGTATAACTGAAGTTTTTAATTACTTTCTGTTGAAATGCAGCAATTATATGTAAGATTTGAAATGCAGCAATTATAAATAAGATATAAAATGTACAGCAAACATGAAAAAGACATCAAAATGATTTTGTCCCATGATTACAAGATCTATAACTATTACTATGCCAAAAAGCTAAGAGCTGTACAAGCACAATGAAAAACTTCTGTAATAGGCAGCTAAGACCATAAAAATTAACTAATAATCAGGTAAATGTGAAACTCTGCTTAACTGCATTTGTGGTTTCTGCATGGAAAAGATGCAAGCCAAACAGCTGAATCAACATATCATTCAAGAGAAGAGCTTCTCTGGAGCTTGTCTTATACATATTTTGGAGTTCGTTCTCTGAACTTATGTTGCTGACTGTGATATCTTATAGAAATTTAGCCAGTATAACTTGTCTCAATAACTGTTTTAGCTAAGATAATAACTCCAGAGCGCAAACACTTTTGGCAAAACAACGTAGGCAACAGAACGTAGAAAGGGTTGTTGCCAAATGATTACAGCTTCTGTAGAGGTATTAGAGATGAGATGTTTCAAAAATGTTATGAACCTTTGTATAAAGCAGAGGAGTGGGGAATCAAGAAAAAGCACAAATGAAAATATTTATGGAAGACTTAAATTTACCAGGGTTAGAGGTAGATGATGCTCAACAAATAGTTAAGACAGGAGGAGATGAGACAAAAATGGTAATGTATAACCAATCTTCATGAAAGTCAGAAGGAATAGATGGTATTCTGGTGGTAGTTTGGAAGCTAGGAGGAAAGAAAGTGCTAAAGATCTGGAAGCTTTTGTTTAAAGAATTTTAAAAGTGTTGGGGGAGGGAGGCACCAACATCCTGGAAAAAACTGAGATAGGTGTAATACCCAAAGAAGGTAAAGACCCATCGGATCCAGGTTTATATATACATATATATATATATATATATATATATATATATATATATATATATATATATTTTTTTTTTTTTTAAACCATGATAATAAAGTGTTTCTGCCTACAATGGCTAAATGAATTGCGAAGGTAATGTCAAAATTGATAGATACAGACCAATGTGTCTTTTGCAGGGGAGGCAGACATTTAACAACATTAATAGAACAATGATGATCCACAGGGAAGCAGAATCCGACAAACTGCTGCTGTTATTAGTGGGTCTTGATGCAGAGAAAGCATTCAGCAGAGTAAGCTGGAATTTCATGAGTAGGGCAATGAAAGCATTTGCATTTCCTAATACAACAATAAAGTTTATTAGAAGGATATATGGGGGATCAGAGACAAAAATCACAGAGGGAGGGTTCCTCTCTGATAAGTTGTATCTGAACAGCAGATGAGCCCTCTTTTCTCTTTGTCATTTGCATTATATTTAGAACCACTAGCAAAGAAAATAAGGGACTCAGAAATTCAAGGACATAATTGGTATGGTGTTCAATAAAAGTTCGCTTTATTTGCAGATGATAATATTTCATACTTGATGGAAACAGAAAAGGAACATCCTGACATAGTTCCATTTTTGGGGGGATATGACAATAATGAAGATAAAACATAGGCTAATGCTATAAATTATGTACCCACACATGAACTGGTTCAGCAAATCCCATATTTATGACAACATAATAAAATGAAGTATTTAGGAATATGGATTAAAATTAATTCTGTTATGGCAGCTAAGGATCTGTGGGAAAACACTACATGAAATATAATACAACAACTGAGAAACTGGAAGCTCTTCCCTATAGATATGGATAGCAAAATACAAGCAGTAAAAATGTTTAGTCCATTTAATTTTATACATAGCTCAGACACATTTTTATCAACCAAAGGAGTTGTGGATAGTAAGCAATAATGGGTTGAAGGATTTTATTTGGGAAGGGAAGATGGCAAGAGTCAAGTGGGATCATCCAAACAGAACAAGGAAATTTAGGATTACCTGTTGCGAAGGGATATTTTAGAGCTGCACAGTTAAGGCTCTTATACATAATACAAGTAGAAAGTTATAATTCAAAGTAGAAAGGGATGATGATGAAGCAGGGAGGTAATTCAAGAAATAAGGAAAGAATGCAATTATGGATGCAGATCCTTAAAGAGAATAACAACAGTCATATTCATAAAGTAGCAGAAAGTATACTAAGACCTAAGGCAACATGGGACTGCAGAAAGGAAATTCTGCTGATAGGGATGACTGTAATTAGGGGCACAGAGAATAGGCAAGAGGAGGCTGCAATTTACTGGAGGAAGCTGGTAAAGGAACCAAGGTACTGGGCACAAATAAAAAAGGAAAAGTTAATAAAATGAGAAAAGGCCAAGAAGACATTTGGGCTGCAGGTTAGTGATTAGCTTCCCTATCAGAGATTGATATTAGAGTATAAACAAAGAGAAACGGATAGGGGGATCCTAAATGAAAGACCTGCACTGGTTGAGTTTTTAACTGACTCTAGAACAGAAGTGCTGTAAAGGGATAATTAGTACGGCATATAAAATATTGCACTATAACTATAGGCATCAAACCGAAGAGGTCATAAAAGATTGGGAAGAGAGATCAGATATGCAACTCGCAAAGAAAAAATGGGAAGACATACATATGGTTCCCAAATATGCAACAAAGTTTAGAAGATTTAGGATTTTTGCCTGGACGTGTTAGCATAGACACTTTTATACCCCAAGCAGACTTCAAAGAATCTTTCCTCGGGTAGATAGCAAATGTTGAAGGTCTAATTAGGAAGAAAGAGGTACCTGGAAGCATATGTTCTTAGAGTGTAATGAGTTGGCATACTTTAACAATTCCCTATAGAGTGGTCTATCATGAATACTGGGCAATCAAATGAGTGTAACTAAGGAAATTATTTTTTGAGCTGGGATACAGGATATGAACTGCCTAGACATAGTAAGGCCTAGTTAACTTTAATTCTGGTGGCTGCCAAAAAAGCAATTACTAGAAAATCAAAATTTAACCAACTATACCTGAAGTACTGAATACTATAACAGAGATAGAACAGGAAGTGGGATCTCTACAAAAGGGTAGGAGTAATTTGCAGACAAAAAAAATGGAAATTGTGGGGCCAATACATACACTGAAGGAGGAATGAGGTTTATGAGGAGGCAGGAATTGAACAATTATGTAATGTTGCTTTGATATATGCTATATAACAATATATGTGATGTATAATGTTTGTAAATGTGAACTTGTTAATATGGACTGATTACTTTTATATAAATGTAGGTTTGCCTATGTCACAAGTGATAAGTCAAGAAAGGTGTTTAAAAAATAACTATTTTAGCTAAGTGATAGGAGGCAGTTTAGTTGTGGATTGATCATATGTCCATTGGATCATAGGAATTACAGGATATGTAATTTGTAAGGCCACTTGTACCTTGTGAACACCCACCTCATTATGCACCTCTCATTTTCTACAAGGGCAAAGCAAGTCAGGCCATGGATGCATATGCTGAAGCCCATCAAATTCTCAAGGTTCATCATGAAGAATATAAGAGTGTCACTCTGTTTAACATATTAAGTCAAGCAGTTCCAGATATGGAATAATGGGTAATAAATATGCCTATCCAGCATGTTTTACAGCATGTTGGCACAGATCCAGATCCTTAGTTCTAGTGTTTGTGGATCTGTTTGCTTTCTGGAGATCTACAACATTAAGAAGGGTTGCGTACCTAATGACACAGAATGGATAACTGTCTGAAAGAGATGGAGTATAGAGACAAGACTTCAAGCTGGTAGCCAATAGATTTTATGCCAGTAATCTTTTTAGTTAAGAGTCTCTGGGGCCTATCTAGCTGCATGATGTACCCAAATAGGTACATGCTAAACAAGGTGTTGTAATTAGAGCGGAATACAGATGAATGGCATTGTTTAATCAGAATGAGATCCTAAATATCAATCATGCTAAATATGAAGATTTCATAACTACTGATGTTATGTGGAGATTAAAAGAGAGGGAGTTGTTAACTAAAGTTTTCTGCTTGGAATGGGTGTTTTTCTTTCTTGTAATCTAGTTTTTCAAAGCAAACATTTTCTGTTTTCTCTGTGCAAGTTTATATTTCTCTTATTATTTAGCTGTACTGCTTAACTCATTCTTTCTTAAGTAATGTATTTATTTACTTCCAAAATCATATGGCTGATCATTTTTTATTATTTATTAATTGATAAGAAAACAATTATTGCTTAATCGTGACAAGCTGCTGACATCCACTACTAACTGAACAGACTGTTCTGCTACACACTACCATATGTCATAACTCTGAACTAGTCAAGATCAAATCTCAACAGAAGTAGGGACAAATCCAGTAATAATCAGGGACACTTTTAAAATATTAGCACTATTAAGCTGAGGCATTGACAGAGTAGGAGAATGTAAATTAATATACATTTTCTGAAGTAAAAGAAGTTAACTCTAATTATTGTCATTATTAATTAAATGAAATTGTATATCCGCAGTGGTGGTGCTGCGGTAGTGTTGTCGCCTCACAGTAAGAAGCTGACCGGTTCGATTCTCAGCTAGAGTGTCTTCTGCATGGAGACATACGTGAATGGGCGTACCTTCGTTGAAGGTTCTGCATCAGGGCTGGCAACTCGGCACATAAAAATTAACTGCCAATCATTAGCGGACCGGAGTTCCGCTGTGGCGACCCCTAACCGGGAAAAGCCGAAAGACACAACAACAACATTAATTAAATGAAATTCACCACCTTTTCACCAAAAGCTATCAGTTTTAGTAAGAGGGAAAGAGCCAACATTTGAGTCAACATCAGGGACTTCTATGAATATCAGGGGCAGATGTGAGGTATGATATTTGTTTATAATTATTTGGCTTATCATCTGGAGTTGAAACAGTAAGTGGGAGTTCCCCAGTCTAGTAATCTGTGATGGTAGCAGTTTGCTACCTTAGGCCAGAAAAAGGCTGCAGTGTTCTAGAATATTAATGGACTTCCCTGGAAATGAGAGAAAGAAAGAATGTGTGTGTGTGTGTGTGTGTGTGTGTGTGTGTGTGTGTGTGTGTGTGTGTGTGTGTCTGTCTGTCATTGTATGACTGCAAGATTTTATGCGTACAGTTACTGTGGACAAATGAGCACTCTAGAGGAAGCCACTGAAACCCAGAGAGTGTGATGAGAAAAGGGCTTGGGAGCCAAGCCAAAGACTGGTGAGGTGTTAAGTTTGAATCCTATTCTTGTATGTGGATGAAGTAATCCCATTCCCAGGGTAATAATGCATACTTCCTACATATCCTCTAAGTTGCACATAATGAGCTGCTTAGTGATTTATATTTGTGTGTATTTTATTCTTTAATCTATTTAGTACAAGGGGCATGATTTGATGGTCTATGCCTTGGTGGCCATCAGGTTTTAGATCTCAGCAATGTATCTGTGTGTAGAACCAAAGACCATAGCACCTATGCACATTACTTCACAATGTTCTTAAAGAATGCATCCGAACAAGGTATCGCGTCATCAGAATTATACTACTGCATACTTTTTCTTCTTTTTTTCACTTTTGCCATGGTTTGGAAGCATGCTATATCTTTATTCATTTATTTTGGAATTACAAAAATCATTACATTACTTTCAATTGATTGCATTGTTTGCCTATGTAGGATATACTATCCTTGTATGCTGCTGTTTAGTTTTACACCAAGGAAGCATTCCACCCACACGTTCCCTTTTCAAATAAGCTTTACCCATTATGCTGTTCTACCATACAAACCCTTACACCTCAGATGTGTTCATTATATCAGTTTCTTTTATCTAATTTGTGATCGAAGCAAATCAGCCTGTCCTTGTAAATTTAGTTCAGTCACAAACCAAACCACAAGATTAAGGAAAACTGTAACATTCACAGATAGCTGGGTATCCAAATTTTATTTTTTTATTTTATTTAACATTTGTTAACTGGGAAAGTCTGACTTGGAACAAAGCCAATTTTCAGCGGAGGCCCTGGGAGAAATGCTCCAGACGCATGTCTTTGTAACATGGGAGGAAACCGAAGAACCCGAAAGAAACCCACATGAACACAGGGAGGACATGCAGACTCTGCACAGAAGGCACCCTAGCCAAGAATCGAACCGGAGAACCTCTTGCTGTGAGGTGACAACGCTACTGCTGCACCACTGTGCATACTATTGAGCTACTTTAAGAAACTAGAATACTATGGAGGAAAACCATGTAGCCATGGGTAGCACATCTAAACTTCATAAAGGCAGCAGAAGGATATTATGGTCAAATTTCTGATTTCAGATAGTGTTTTATATTTTATAATGTTATTTATCACCATGATGAATCATTTTCTAATCACCAAAATACAAAATGTTTCAAGTCAATATGCATAACATCTCAAATACTTGATGGCCAGTCTTGGACTGAACTAATATATGCTGAGATGTCAATATTTTATTTAGACTGATCAAACACTTTGTCTGAATATAGCAGTTCCTAATGGTTGCCCTACCAGTATACTCAATTTAAATAACATCTACTACCAGAAAGTAGGATAAACATAACTTATAGATCACCTGGAAGACAATGTTAAAAAGAAAAAAAAAATCTTATTGTGATGCTGGGGGTAATGCCAGGCTAACGGAAACAGAGTTAAAAATGTAATGTATTTTTTCTTTCTCTTCTCTCTTGTACATCTACAATAGGTGTGTGTGTGTTTTCATGGCTTATGAAGGTGACTTTTGTCTTTCTGAATATAAAAGAACAGTGAATATCTTCTGACATGTGTTGGATTTCCATATATCCGAGAAGTAGGTAATCATTATTAACACTGTTGGCTAATATGCTGCGTGGCACCTACAACTAGTGAAATATATTAATTGGTATATTTACATTTGGCTTGATAAAGAGCAGCTGGTAACTTGGTGTCTCTAGCCCTATTCCAGAGGGACAGCAGGAATACCTTTCCAGGAAGAAAGCTTTCAATAACTGGAGAGTTCTGCAAGCTTTTCCTTGGAAGAGAGAGAGGGAGAGAGACCGTGAGTGTGTGTGTGAAAATAATAATTTATGAAAGGCAGTTACAGTGAATAAGAGGCTACTTAGATGTCACAGGGGTGGCCAGTGGTGAGGATACTGGAATTAAACATATTCAGATGAAAATAACTTTGTTACCAAAGATGTGTGTGTTCATGTGTACAGTAACCATCACTGCCATAAGGTAAAATATACAAAGGCCTGGTTGCACAGCATTTATTCTACTTTTTTAGACATCTTAGTTTAAGAACAAGTAGAGATGCACTCTTTTGATAACTGTGCTAAACTGTCACTGGCACAGATGACAAAGAAATGCAAAGCTAAAGTAATCCTGCAAGAGAAAATGTCCAGAGAGGAGATGCTGGCGGCTTTGTGTGAAATGCAGCATGGCTAGATGGTTCATGAGGCAGAAGAGGGACAATTGATTCCATACCAAGAGGATTTCAAAGCCCAAGTGGAACCACAGAGACTGGCACTTGAATTGAAGTCTATGGAACTCAAAGCAGGTGAATGAATTGAACGGCTTGAGGTGCAGAGAAAGAAGACGCAAACAATGAAGAGAGGAAAGAAATGCCAGCATAAAACAAAGATGATCATTCTATGCCAGAGACACGTGAGTCACATGGAGAGGGGAAAATCACCACCAAAAAGTCCTGGTCAGTGCAAAACTTCTTACTCAATATAATGACAGGGATGATTTGGATTGTTTTATACAGGCCTTTGTAAGTGTGTGTATTCAGCATCAAGTTGACTAATGGCAGTGAGTATTAACTCTTCTATTTATGGGTAAAGAAATGCATGCAGTTTTTAAACTCGAATGATGTTGATTGTTTAAATTATGCTATAGTTAAAGAATGCCTGCTTGCTTGTTATAAAATTGCATGAGAGTTATAGAGAAAGAAGCTTAGAGAATACAGGAGAAAGACAGATGGAAGCGTGGCTGACTGTACTGTAGAATACATCACACATTTCCACAAATGAGTTATTGAAATTCGTGCACATCTTTTCATCATAGAATAATATCTTTGCACAATGCCTGAGAATATGAGAATTTGGTTGGCAGACTGTGAGTGCAACACTGCTGAGGAGACAAGGAGGAAGGGGATATTTACCTAGTTACCAGGCTACCACTGCATAGGATAGGGATACCCAGCACTGCACATGGATATAAGGGAATATATGTGGGGCAGCCTGTGTCATCAAAGCAGCTTACAAAGAAAAGGGAGAAGCCATGGGTTTGAGTATACACCCAGGTTTTGTGGTTAATAGTTTCAGATGTAAAAAAGGGGTATTTATGTCCTCACTGTTCTCTAAGATAGGGGGAGAACAAAGGTCTCAGAAAGCATCAAGCAAGATTAGCACTATGACAATGCTGGGTTATTTTCAGAGAATAGCTGTACCAAACTATCACAAAAATCTGTTTCTTAACCTGGAAGAGGAGAAGGAGGACATTTCCAAAAGAGAAGCAGCCTCAGGGATAACTATAGTCATGCCTACAGTGGTCAGACAGGAGCACTACTTATCTGGGCAGTCCAGCCCAATTAGAGTCTTAGGCGGAAAACTTCTTCAGGTACCATTAGCCAGAGTCTAGCTGGACTGGGAAAGGGATAAGGTAGCAAGCAGGTGACTATGTTTGAGGACATCATGCTAATCACCTAATTAGAAAAAATTTTGACAATGTAGTACCCTGTGTGCATGCTGATAAATGCAGCCAGGCATGAAGGCAATCCCACTGGGAAGGCAGTACATGGGGGACACAGCTAAAGCTCATACCTTCATCTGGAGCTGTAACTTTGTCTATCTCACAAGGAGAGATGCTCAGTAACAATGAATCAGGACTTGGGCTACCCAAGCTAAAATGTACTATGCTTCACTTGGAATGGGATACTTCTAGGGGAGAGATAAGTGACAACAGTCTTCCAGAACTAGAGACACCACTGGCAGATGACACCAGGCACCCTTTAAATGGGGAGCATGGGAGAGTCACCAAGGAGGAGTTGAAGCAGGCTTAGTTCTCAGAACCTAGTTTACGTGATGTGAGGGAGTTAGCCAAGGAGGTTTCTGATACTCAAGAACAGAGAAGTCCACATACTGGGACAAAGGTCTGTTGGAAAAGGGAAGGGACACCCTGACAGATGGCTATGGGAGAAGTATTACAGCAACAGGTAATACCTAGGGCCTACCAACTGGCATTTCTGTCCATAGTCCATTATATTCTTTCTGTAGACCATATGGGAATAAAGCTTACTGAAAGATAGCTTGTGCAGAATTTTTATTGGCCTGGGATTGCTAAGGAAGAAACAAGGTACTGTAGGATTTGTGAGCAGTGCCAAAAGGTTGGCAAGGCTAGAGATGACATCATGGCTGCTTTGATGCATTTGCATGATATTTAGGAACCATTTCAGAGGGTAGCTATAGATATTGTAGGACCTCTAAGAATCCCAAGTTCCACAGACAAGAAAAATATATTCTGGCAGTGGTAATACTAAGAAGTGATGAATCTGTCTTCCACTGAAGAACAGAAGGAGGCATATGTTTTGCTGTATATTTTCAGCACAATAAGTTTTCCTAAGAGAATACTGAGGGATACCTATTCTAACTTTATGTCTGACCTATTGGTATGTTTTTGGAAGCAATGGGAATACAGTAACTACAGAATACTGCCTACAATCCACAGAAAAATAGTCTTATGGAGAGGTTTAACTCTGCACCGAATATCACGTTGAGAACATTTGCAGAGCAGTTAATGTAGATTTGAGACACTTATCTTCACCAGGAAGACAGACGTTTTTCATAGTTTGAAATACTGTTTGGTCTCATGGGAAGGAGAGGCCCTAGACTTAATTTATGATATGTTGGAAGGGTAAGAGAGAGGACAATCAATTCCATTCCAAGGAGTCTGTTGTAAAGTATGTCTTAAACCTCAGGTCTAGGTTTATGGAGGTCATGGAGATAGCCCAGGAGCACCAAGAAGAAGCAAAATAGCAGCAAAAGGTTTGGTAAGACAGAAAAGCCAGAACCAGGGTGTGTATTCTGGAGGGCAACAGGTGATGGCTCTTATTACTGAAAGATCTAACAAGCTTCAGGCATCTTAGGAGGTTCCTTCTACCATTTAAAAAAATGTCAGTAATGTCACCTACATGGTAGAATTGCCATTCTGCGGGTGGAATCACAAACTATTCTATGTTAACAAGATAAGGCCCTATCATGACAGAGAGGCCCTGATACTCAGAATATTGGAGGAGTTACAGGGAGAGCCAAAGAGGGATCTGAAAGTGCACCTTTTCTGTGTTTGCTTGGTCTGATACCATGGTAGATGGGGTGGCCCTCTCCCCACAACTAACCACTAGCCAGGTTCAGGAAATCAGTACAGTGCTGTAAGAATTTGTTGATATGTTTACTGGCAGGCCAGTGTGTGGCGACTTGGTAGAGCACCACATAGACACAGAACCCCAATGACTCACCAAACAAGTCCCTTACAGAATTTTTGAAAGAGTTACACAAACTTTGATAGATGAATTGGAAATAATCCAGTCCAACAGTCTCTGGACCTCACCAGTGGTGGAGGTGCATGCCAAAAACAGATGACAATACACAGGTTTATGTAGACTACAGGAAACTGAAGAGTCAGACAGTCATCTGCATACTGCAAACCCTGGACAAGTGATGATATAGAATAGCTTAGCAGTGCTGAGTATCTAACTATTATTGATCTGACCAAGGGTTACTGGCAGATACCCTTATCACCTGTAGTCGGGAAAAGGTCAGTGCTTGTGACCTCATTTGGGTTGTATGAGTCTACAGAAATGTTCTTTGGTAAGAATACTGTAGCAACTTTTCAGAGGCTGGTAGATTGCATCCTTGCAGGAGTAGGAGATTATACCCTTGCTTATCCAGTTCACAATGCAATCTACAATCAGCCTTGGGCAGGACATGTGCAAAATGCCAGGGAAGTTTTGGTCAAACTACAAAAGTAGGACTGACTATCAAAGCAGCTAATAAGAGCCAGGTTGTTATGGCAGCGGTATCTTATCTAGATCACAGAGAAGTGGTGGAAAATTTTTTTTTTTTTTTTGAGAGATAGTGGAACGATTCTATTAGAACCTGTAAAACTGGAGTTATTCAGGCATAGTCCACCTCTACTACCAAGGAACAACTCAGGGCACTATTGGGAAGAGCAATGTGCTATAGGAAAATTGTTTTACAGAATAGTGAAATAGCCACTTCCCATAAAGAATTTACCAGGCAAAACAGACCAGATAGGGTTGTCTAGACATCAGACTGGGAACATTTATTTATTTATTTTTATTTATTTCAGTTTATTGACCGGGGAAATCCACTAGGCTCAGAAGAGCCTGTTTTCAGTGGAGGTCAGGGGAGAAAAGCTCCATTAACAATAACAGACATGCATATCAAGCAGAGTATATAACACATGCTGAGAGTACAATTAACAAATATGAAGACATAACATTTGTATACAGAGTAGCTGTAGTGATAGCAGACATTCATTATGTAATCTGACTAAACTTTAGTAAGACAGTTACAGAAATAAGGATTTCTGCATTTACAAAATAGCAAAAGATGCAGAAAGACATTAATCATGCATATCAGGTAGAGGATATACTTCATGCTGAGGGAATAATTAAGTACATATGAAGAGATGCTTATGGTTATGGTTATGGAACATGCATTTCAAAAGCACAAGGAGGCTGTTAGTGGATCTCCTATTGTAGTCAGTCCTAATTACAGTCAATAATTCATTGAATTTCAAGGTGACTGCACATCGAGTAACAGTTTAATTTCAGCTCTCCCAGTGTGAAAACAGAAATTTGGAAGCCAGAGTCAGTGAACTCATTTTTATTTGGGTAAATGTCAGTAACTGGCTAGTAAGTGCATTGCCTAGATACCAGCAAAAAAGAAATTCAGAGAACCTGAAAGAAAATCTACCACAAAATGTGAGGTAAAAACACCAACTGAGAAGAATTCCGCAGCTGTTCAGCAAAAAGCAATGCAAGCTCCAGCTTTGATGCAAGACATGACTTTCAGTAACCTAGAGGAAAAATAAGTCAAATGTTCTCAGAGCTGATTAAGATAAATGAAACACTGATGGAGTATATCAATTCAAATAATGAAAGGGTGGAAAAAATGGAAGAAGATTTAAACAGATATTCAGATGAGGTGATAAAACTGCAAAAAAAAAATCAGAGGTCGAAATGAAGAAAAGGCTGGCTGAATATGAGACTGCTCAAGAAGAGATGTTTCATAAAATAATAGAATCAGAGGAGATTTTATGCCATACCAGAGAAGATGGAAGGAACAGACTGTATTAATTTTATGAAAGCACAAATAAGCAACTGGGCTGGTATTCCAAAGCAGGAGTTGTTAAATGAAATGGCACGTTGTGTGTATGCAACAAACCTGGCCATGAGAATCCAACATAGACCTTTAATGGTCAAGACAATCTTATCAGCAGAAGGAGTTGATTCTGACAAAACTTTTGGCAGAAGGACAAAGTATTAAAAGTGGGACACAGTAGAGTATTTGTGGAAAATGATTACTCACTGTACACCAGGCAGAAGAGGAGTACACTTATTTCACTAATCAGGAAATGTCAAGAAGCAGGCATGAGATTCAAACTGCTGTATCTAGCTACCTTCAGAATATTCTTTCCTGGAGGGACAAAATCATTTTTTGATGTAGAACATGCTAAGGTGGAAATGCAAATGTTTGTCCAACAAAAAGTGAGGTGTGAAAGAGAAGGAAATTATACTTCTTGTTCTTCTAGTAATAAAGACCACAGAGACTGTGCCAGTGAAACCTTTTCCGGTGTTTCAACAGAAAATGCTTGAAAGACAAAAAAAAAGCACAAGAGTTCACTAGAGAAGCCACTGAAAAGGAAGCAGAGACTGGATTTGGGAGATGGAGATAAACAGGAATAAAACCAGCAACTCAGAAACTGAAATAAATGTGGGATTATAAAGAATTAATTATATTTGTGAAACATGACAGAACAAGAAAACCTGGAAATATTGGACTTTTTGACTTTGTTAAACTTGTAGGGGACTCTAAAGCATATGTCATACTTCACATAATTAATGTTTAGAGGAATGCTTAGGAGAAGGGAAGAGGAAAGAAAGAGTTAACTGCAAATCAAACTTTTGTTCTTGGCAGTAATATTTGTATAGTGCATGACATCTGTATGCTATAAAGTTTTCTTAGTTATTTTCAAGTTTAATGGGGATACTACAGTAAACAGGTGCACAGGCTTTTTCCTTCTTTTCTCTTTCTCCTTGTTCAGTTTTAAGAAATATAGACACTGCAATGTAAAAAAAGAAAAAAAGAAAATGTCTGGTCAAAAGAGTAGGACACAAGAAAAAAAATATGTGCTTTTTCTCATTCTTGCATATGGGAATGACTGGATTTAGGCTCTTGGCTTTATCTAGCAACAATTTTTAAGAGGAAGCAAATAAATAAAATAGAACACTGAACACAATAAAGCTCTTCTCTAGCAAATAAATAAATACTTGTAGAAGCAACTCTGTATCTGGTTTTCATGTCTCCATGGAGACAATCGGATAAAAAGCAAACAAACAAAATACTTCTTTCTTTTAATGGCTTTTTTCAATGGCTAGGAGATAATGTTTCCTGAAAGCATTCATGTGTTTTCTTATTCTGGGAGACCAATAAAGATAAGACAAAACCACACAGCACTTAGTAGAAGCACAGGCTGTACCATGCATCTTAGCATGGATAACCTTTTTTTAGGCTAAACTAAGTCGGTGAGTGTGGCGGTCAGTTTGGGACAATTGTTCCTATTACAAAGATAAAAGTTCAATATTTGAAGATGTACATAGTTTTGTGTGTTGATATTAAGTTAATAGGTTTTTGGGATGCATTGGGATTGTATTTTTGAGGGCTTTCAATAAAACAAAATGTTTTGTAAGATGTGGCATAGACTCAAATCAATATGACAAAAACAACTGCATAAAAGGTCAACCTGCCAAACATTAGTGTGTGCATGTGACAACATTTGGAACTAGATACTTAATAAAAAAACTGTTACAAATAAAAGGTGCAAATAATAACTTTTCAAAATGACCCTCTCGATACTATATATAAATGTTAAGGGTCTCACAGCAATATACAAGAAAGAAAGAGTAGTGAACTATATTAAAAATGTTGAGTGCAAATATCTCTGCTGCAGGAGACACATTTAGAAAGAACTTAACATGAGAATTTGATATAGAAAGGTTCTCAGGAATGCTATTCAGTGGAATACCTGGGACAAAGGAAAAGATGAATACTTATCCTAATTCAAGACAAGCTTCAATAGTGATAAAATGGGATAAAAAAAGAAAATAATGGTAGATATTGACTACTAAGGGCAAATGGCAAGGGAGGAGGAAAAAACAGGGCTAGGCCAGACAGAATTTACATTTCACAGGAACATGCATTTAATTGAAAGTTTTGATATGTATCCAATAGCAACTACTCAGTGACATGGCAATAATAACTAAAATAAAAATGCAGGGTAATGAAATAAAAATGAGACTGGTGCTTTCTAACCTGTTGAAAAGACAGGAATTTAAGGAATGGCAGTGGAAACTATTTGGGAGTCATTACAGAAGACAGACATTCCTTCTAAAAATATAGCTAGGGAGTGGGAAAAAATCAAAGTGGAGTTTGAACATAGGGTGCAAATAAAAGAAAGAGAGATATGGTTAAGATGCAACATGAATTATTTAGAGGGACTGACAAATGTTAATTTAGTGTTGCAGAATAGTGGAAATTTCACAGCAGAACAAGAAGAGAAGTAATTGCAGAATGATAAGCAGAAAATAAAGGATTGCCTCAGTAATATGCATGAGTTTATAAATATTGCTGTTAAGCAAGTGTTTTTGATAATAATGCCAGAGCACAAAAACATTTAGTGCAATGACTCAGGCAAAAGAAAGCAGAAAGGTTTGTTGCCAAGCATAGAAAGTCTATAACAAGGAAGACAACAAGAGATCCTGTAGAGGTACTAGAAATATTTCACAAATTTTATGGAAGTCTGTATAAAGCAGAGAAATACGGAGATCAAGAAAACGTGCAAATCGAAATATTTATGGAAGAATTAAATATGCCAAGGCTAAAGGTAGATGAGGCTCAATTACTAATAGTTAGGACAGGAAGAGATGAGATAAAAATGGTGATGTATAACCAATCAACAGGAAAGTCCCCAGGAATAGATTGTATTCCTGTGGAAGTTTGGAAGTGAGGAAGGAAAAATCTGATAAAGATCTGGAAGGTTTTATTTAACAGCATTTTAAGAAGAGGAGAAACACCAACAAAGAAAACAGTGGTGGCTGTAATAACTAAAGAGGGTAATGACCCATCAGATCCACCTTTATACAGGCCCATTTCAATCCTAAACCACGGATATAAAGTGTTTATGTCTATAATGGCTAAAAAATGGCAAAGGTAATACCAAAATTGATAAACATGGATCAATGTGGTTTTATGGCGGGGAGGTATACATATGACAACATTAACAGAACATTGATGATCCAGAGGGAAGCTGAATGTAAGAAAATACCACTGTTGTTGGTAGGTCTTGATGCAGAGAAAGCATTTGACAGAGTAATCTGGCAGTTTATGAGCAGGGCAATGGAAGCATTTGCATTCCCTGATAAAATTCTAAGGTTGAATAGGAGGATATATGAGGGATCGGAGATGAAAATTAAAGTGGGTGGGTTCCTCTCTGATAGCTTTTGTATGAGCAAAGGAATCAGGCAAGGTGTTTTCTTACCGCTTTGTTATTTGCACTATATTTAGAACCATTGGCAAAGAAAATAAGAAATTAAATGATAAAACCATAAAAGGACATTTCAGTGTTGTGGAACATTTTGAGGCAGTTTCAGATCTTGTCGGGATGCAAAATTAATGAAGCTAAAACAAAGGTAACAGTTGTAAATTATATACACACACAAATGTTGTTCAGCAATATCCATATTTATGGGGACATGATAAAATGAAGTACTTAGGAGTATGGATTAAAAAGGATTCTGGTGTGGCAGCTAAAATATGTGGAAAGAGACTAAAGATAATAAAAAAACTGAGAAAATGAAAGCTTTATTATATGGATAGGGATAGCAGGATTCAAACATTTAAAATGTTTTAGGTCCTTTATTTTTATAAATAGGTCAGGCATATTTTTATCAACCAGAAGAGAAGTTGTGCATAGCAATTAATAAAGAGCTGAAGGAATTTATCTGGGAGGGGAAGACAGCAAGAGTCAAGTGGGATAAGCTGATTCTTCCAATTGAACAAGGCAGTTTTGGAGTACCCGATTTGAAGGGGCATTTCAGAGATACACAGTTAAGGCTCCTATACATAGCACAAGCAGAAACCTATAATTAAAAGTGGAAAGTGATGATGATGAAACAGGGAGGAAGGTCAAGAAACAAAGAGAGAGTGGGAATTTGCATGCAGACCCTTAAGGAAAATAACAATAACCATGCAGAATATTATATACATAAAGTAGCAGAAAGTATTCTAATAACTAAGCCAATGCAGGAATGGAGAAAGGAGATTCTGCTGATAGGGATTACTGCAATCAGGGATACAGACAATAGGCAAGAGGGGGGTGGAATGTATTGGAGAAACTGGTAAAAAGAACCAAGGTATTGGGAGCAAATGATTAGAAAGGGAAAGGTAATAGCATTGTAAAAGGCCAATAATTTATTTAGACTGCAGAATAGAGATTGCCTTCCCTATCAAGGTAAAGAGAAAGAAACAGGGGGATCTTAAGTGAAAGATCAGCACTAGTAGAGCTTTTAGTAGACTCTAGAAAATAAGCTGCTGTTAAAAAAGGAATAATTAGTACAACACACAAAATATTGCATGATATAAATAAGAATCAATCAGAGGTTAAGAAGGATTGGGAAGAGAGACTGAATAAGCAATTGACAAAGAAACGATGAGGGGGGTATATGTATATATGCCTCCCAAGTATGCAACAAAGTCTAGAAGATTTAGGATCTTTGCTTGGAAGTGTTTACATAGGTATTTTAATACCCTAAGTAGACTCCAGAGAATTTTTCCTCGGGTAGACAACAAATGTTGGAGGTGTGCTGGGGAAGAAAGAGGTAACTGGGAACATATTTTCTGGGAGTGTAATGAGTTGGAAACTTTAAAGATTTCCTACAAACTGCTCTGACAGACATACTGTGTTAGCAAATTGGTGTAACTTAGGAAATGATTTTTTGAGCTATGATATAGAAACGGGATTACCTAGACATAGTAAGGCCTTTCTGAGTCTAATTATGGTGGCTGCCAAAAAACAATTACTAATAAATCGAAATCAAAGTCTAAACTAGCTTTATTAGAAGTAGTGAATATAGTAACAGAGATAAAACAGCTGGAATTGGGATATTTAGAAAATAGTAGGAACAAATCACATAGGAAAAATGTGAACTGTGGGAGCGATACATGCAGGGGAAGATCGAGGTTTAAAATAAGCAGGATTTGAATCAGCTATGTAATGTTTGACTGACAATGACCAAATAGATTATAAGAGATGTATAATGTTTACGACTACAATTATGTCAATATGGTTTGGGATGTGTAATGTTTGCAACTAAAATTATGTCAATATGGTTTATTTTCATTTATATAAATGTATGATTGCCTGTGTCATACATGATAATTTAATAAAGATGTTTCTTGTATAAAAAAAATAAATCATTGTACAAGTAGATACTTCTAGCTATGGTGTGGGGACTGTACATAACCAGAGTTCTGCAGAGGGAGAAGAACACCCTACTGTTTACTTGGGTCACCAGCTACAATCCAGGGAAGAGTATTATTCAGCCATAGAGAAGGCATGTCTGGATATAGGCTCTGAAAAATATACAACCCTGCCTATACAATAGAAAGTTCACTTTAGTTACAGACTATAAACCCTTAAAATGGCTACATACATCAAGTGGCCAGAATAGAAATTTCCTGAGATGGAGGTCAGCCTTGCAGTTTTATAGCATGGCTATCCAGTATAAGAGTGGTAGTGCTAATAATAATGTAGACAGTCTATCTAGAAAACATTTTGGGTAATGTACCAAAACATTATATCTTTGCCTCGAGCTTTGTTTCTTGGGGGTGTCACCAGAAGACTTGCTTGAGGGTTGAGATAATTTTGATTCCATGGATAATGTCAGGCTAAAAGAACCATTGTTAAAATGCAATGTATTATTTTCTTTCTCTCCTTTGTCCATTTACAATCAGTGTGTTTGTGCACACTGCATACGTATGTAACTTTTGTCCTTTTTTACTAGAAAAGATCAGGGATTGCTTTTAAAATGTGTTGGGTATCTAGATTTGCTGACTTCTCCTGTGAATATGATAAAAAGTGAAAAACCAAAACTGCCGTTTGAGATGTAATTGCTTCAGTCTCTCTTAGAATTAATGGTCTTCATATCACTAAACAAGACAAGAGTTTAATAAAGGAAAGGAAGCAGCCTTGGAGATGTACTGACAATTTCTGTTATTGCAGGAGTGATGTGATTAAGTGCTTTTTTCCTGATAAACTTTGAAATGGCAAGTAGAAGAATGGGTCTGCCTACTTCTTTTACCCAAGTGTGATCTGAGGCCAGAAACGGGAAGATTATATCATATTATTACTATTGGGGCTAGGGAAAAAACACTGTACATATATATGTGCTATGTTACAATGCAGTCTTGTTTGTGGTAGACCCATTTGTGACTATAGGTATTAATTTATATAACTTATGACACTTAAGTATTTTGCATGAAGTTGTATAGCCAAGAACCTTGGAAAATGCAGCTTAGGTTTTTGTGTAATCATTATATCTATTTTTATTCACTTGTATTTCCCAGTGTATATTATCTGAGATGTATTTTAATCTGTATTTTCAATATTTTCATTATTATTTAAAGTTCATTTAATCACATTTAAGCTCTTATACATACATACACACACACACACACACACACACACACACACATATATATATATATATATATATATATATATATATATATATATATACACATTTACTTACCTTTATCAAATGTCACTAATATCAACATGAATAATGTGGACATCAAATGATCAACATTCTGTATATCGACATGCTGTTAGGCATGCACCAAGCATCAGTCTCTGTCGATACAAAAACCTTAAATTTAATTTAAAAATAAAACATTTTTTGCATGGGAGCAAGCCCCCAAACCTTTCTAACACACAATTTATGGGGCAAGGGCAAATTTCCCATCCTCAAAAATCATCCAATCTGCTACTTTTGTCAACAGGTGTCGACCAACTGTTTAGATAATTAAACAGATGGCAACTAAAGTAGTGACTTATATATATATATATATATATATATATATGTATATATACACACAGACACACAGACACACACACACACACACACACACAGACACACACACACACACACACATACACACACAGACACACACACACACACACACACACACACGTATGTATGTATAAAGCACTATTGTTTTATGAGAAGAGGGTTGTGAAGACCTCACTTAAACCTGGGGAAGTAACTAAGAAGCATCAATCTTCACCACTGTCTCTGGTAAGGGAGCGTCTCTGAAAGCAGTGATAGAAATACATAAAATCCCCTAAGAGTACACTAGGAACAGGCTCCAAACCTGGGACTGGACTATATGCTTCACTCCAGGTCTCCAAATGAGTCTTCACACTAACCAATGCAAAGCACTGTGTCCCAGATCTAGGTATTTGACACACTGACTCAAATATTTGATATTCACACATGCAAACACTCTTGGTAAAGATTGGCACAGATTTACCTGGTATGTCTTCTTTCCCAAACTGCAAGATAACTGCTGCCAGCAATCAAATACTACAATACTCTTCAAAAGGGGTGTTCAATTATATTGGGTAAAATAAATATTGATATGAATGGTAGCATGTAGTCCAAGAAGTAAGGCTTTTGGAGTGGCCCTGGTGTTATCACAATAAGCATAAACTCTCTCAGGTTTCTAAAGTACTTTTTAAATAACCAGCCACAATAAAAAATAGGAACATATTTAATAATAAAAATGATTTAAAACATGTATACAATGAATAACTGATTTCACACACAGGAATTATGAAAATAACACTGTAGGATAGATTTCATACTGATTGTAAAAAAACGCTTAACTATAGTTCCCTAACTATCTAAAGATTAACTGTCCCTGTCTAATCTAATTATCTCAGCAAGGCAAGATGTCAGACTTGGAAAATAAATAAAACAGCTGCTGTGGAGATTCTATTCCTTTTAGCTCTGGCACATGATGATACCACAGCTAGCTCAGCTGACTGGCATAACCTACATTCAGAATTCTTTTTAAAAAAACATGTACATTTGGTAAGCCAGAAGAACACTGTTTGATTCAAACATCTTAAATAAATCAAAGTAATAATAAAAAAAAAATGATTTACAAAATTATAGCAAGTCATGTTGGCATATATAGCACAGGGTAATTTACAATTATTTACAAGTATTTACAAAACATCAGCAAGTCATGCTAGCACAGATAACAATATCTAATATCTAATACCCTCACATTGGTAATCATTATTACTAAAATAGCTAAAAGTTAATTACTATTATTACTAAAATGGCTAAAATGGCTATTACTAAAGTGGCTAAAACCTCACATTACCAGTGAGCAAATACTCCTTACAGGTTATGGCATACTAAGAGGAGACCGGCTAAACAAGAAAGGAGGTGGTGTAGCTATAATATTTAAACAGCATCTAAACATCCAGATCTTAAAATCATCAGCTCCACAAATAGGCAGTGAAGAAATAATATATACCAACCATCAACATAACTGGGTGCTACTTACCACCTGGCCAAAACATCCCTCCACTAGAAAACCTCCTCAGCTGGTCTACCCACCATCTCCCTCAAGAAACTATCATTTTAGGTGATTTCAATATTGACTGGCAATCCTGTTCTGGCAACCATCCAACCCATCTTGTAAACCTTCATGGCTTCACCCGACTAGTCCAGTCGCCAACCAGGATAAATAAAAACTCCAGCAAGCACACTACCCTAGATTGGATACTAGTCAGTAAGAGCCCCCAGTCATATATAACAGGCTGCTTATCAGATAGCCTCAGTGATCACTCCCCAGCATTCCTACTCAAAAAATACCTATACCAAGCTAAACCTGTCATCCACCGTCAAATACATAAAAAACTAAACTTTAACCCAATCACATTCATCTCATCCCTCAAAGAATGTAACTGGCATCCTCTAAAGTATCTCAGTCTTGATGACGCAGTTGAATTTTTTAATACTACCTTCCTGAGCATCATTAATTACCATGCCCCCATAAGACTTTCCAGAATCAAAGCACAACCCTCCCCATGGCTATAGAAAACCACTAAGTCAGAAATGAAAAACAGGGATAAAGCCTGGGAGCACTGGCGCAAAACCAAAACCCTCTCAACTAGACAGAAATTTGTAGAACTATGCAATAGAGTCAAAAAGCTAATAAAACAGGACAAATTCCAATACTACCAGTCTGCCCTAGACTCCTCCCAATACAGCCCTAAACAATTCTGGTTCTCCATAAACTCCATCCTCCACCCAGGTAAAGTCAGTACCCCTCCTCCTAACATCCCTCACTCCTCAGAAAATATTGCTACCTCATTCAACACACACTTCATACAAACCATACTATCACTAGCTAAACAACACAACCCCTCTCCCCTCTAACCCACACCTTCAACTAATAATCTCTCCACTGACTTCTCTTTTTCTCCTGTACCTACCTCCAACATAAAAAACATCTTAACTAAACTTAAGCCCACCAAATTAGCAGCAGACAACCTCCCAAGTGAATACCTACAAATCGCAGCTGATGCTCTGGCCTACCCAGTATCCATCTTGATTAACCGATCTCTGTCAGAAAGTTACATTCCCACACTGTGGAAAGTATCACATATAATTCCCCTCCACAAAGGCAGACCGTCCACAGAACTAAGCAATTACCGCCCCATAGCTATTCTCTCTCCACTCTCCAAAATACTAGAGAGATGCATACATTCTCAGGTCTCAGACTACCTCCTTACTAACAACCTCCTTTCCAATACTCAGCATGGTTTCTGACCACCACTGCCTTACTCTCCTTTACTAACACTATTCTTCAGCATAAAAACAATGGCTACCTCTCCTCTGCTACTTTCCTAGACCTATCTAAAGCATTTGACATGGTCCCACACAAACAACTTATCTCTGTCCTCAATAACCTATCCTTCTCACAATCAGTCACCAACTGGTTTCAGAGTTACCTGTCTGACCGCCAACAATCCGTTATATGGCAGAATGACTATCTCCCCAACTACCTGTCTCCATAGGGGTTTGCCAAGGATACATCCTTGGACCCCTACTCTTCTCTGTTTTCACCAATAATCTAGCCTCTGCCACCAAACATGGCACATTCATACAATACGCAGATGACTCAACCATCATCTGCTCAGCCCAGTCCCTAACCAAACTGCAAAAAGTCACACAGGAAGCCTTTTCCTCTGTTGAAACTTGGTTATCAGATGCCCAATTAATACTCAACCCAAACAAAACTAAACTACTCATCTTCCAACCCACCAAACATACTCAAAACAACTCTCACTTTAACATCACAGCAAAAGACAACACCACTATATACCCAACTGAACACACCAAATTGCTAGGAGTGGAAATAGACAATAAACTAAAATTTGACATTCACATATCCATGACCATAAAAAAAGTCCACAAAAAACTAGGCGAGTTATACAGAAATAAGCAACTTCTCACCAAAGCAGCAAAGATTTCAATAGCAAATTCCCACCTTATCTCCTACCTACTTTATGCCTCTCCAATATATACCAACCTAAGGCAATGCGATCTAAACAAGCTAGAGACCTGCTACAACAAAATCGCCAAATTCGCCACAGGGGCATCCTACCATAGTCACCACTGTCTCTCACTTGCTGAACTGGACTGGCTTGAACTCCCTCACCTCCTTCAGTGGTATCAACTCTCACTCACCCACGAACTAGTAAACCATCCACTAAATGTCCCATCCCTCCAGAATCTACTCCAACCCTATCGCACCACCAGAGCACTAAGATCCAGCAACAAAAATCACTTGCAGATCACTAAAGCCAATAACTCTGCTGGTGAAGTACTATTCTCTTGCACCATAGCCAAATTATGGAACTTCCACTTTACAGATACTCATCTCGCTCATTACATTTTGTTGCATTTCTGTAAATAGGATCATGGTACATTTCAGCTATGGTTAGCCATTCAAAAAAATTTCCTAATAAAAATTTAATATGAGAGAATAATTTTTTTTTTTTTTTGTTAACAGAAAAGTCGTTAACAGAAAAGTAGGTAGCTATATACTCTCTCTAGTAGATAACAGAAACGAAACTAGTTTATACAGGTATGGAGATAAATACTTTCAGAAAATCGAGGTAGTTAGTCAGGGTTAGAACAAGGACATAGCCATTGTGATTTAAGGTACGGCTTCAATTTGCTTTTAAATAATGTTGTAGAGGTAATGGTGCTTAGGTCTTTTGGGAGGGAGTTCCAGGTTTTCTCCACGGTATTGGTGAATAAGGAGTCACCAGCCAAGTTGTTAGCTTTACCTATTTGTACAAGTAGTTTATTTGATGAGCATAGGGTTATTAGGGGGTGATTAAGTTAGTAAGTATAGGTGTGTTAGTAGGTTGGTACAGGATCTTGTGGGCAACTGTTAACTGGTTGAATAGTATTGTATTTGGCAGTTCTAGCCATCCTAGCTGTTTAAAATTATCACAATGATGATTTCTGAAGGCAGACCCAGTTGCAAATCTGGCAAAATTATTGTAGGAGATAGCTAGCTTGTTGATGTTGTTTTTACATATTTTTGTATATATAGGGGAGGCATAGAGAAGGGTAGAGATTAAGTGGGTATGAGCTATGGTGGTCCTGGCTAGTGGAGTCAAAAAGGATTTAATCCTGTATAGGGATCCTAATTTTTTGTTGACTGTTTTTATAGTATTATGAATATGGGAATCAAAGGTAAGGTTGTTGTCAATTAGAACCCCCAAGAAGTTTAGTAATACAATCAGGAGATATAATAGTGCCATTGCTAGATGTGATAGTAAAATTAAGTAAGGAGGCCCTACGGGTGGGAGTAAAGAGCAACAGTTTTTTTTGGGATTCAGAATGAGGCATCGATGTAGAAGCCATTTCTCGACTGTGTTAAACACATTTTGGGTTATGGACTGTAGGACAGATAGTGAGGTGGCACAGCATATTAACGTGGAATCATCCATGTATTGGATATAAGTAGCTTGAGGTATAACAGAATATAGGTCATTTATAAAAATAGAGAATAGGAGGGGGCCTAATATTGAGCCTTGAGGGACGCCAAGGGCAATTGGGAGGTGGGAGGATAAGTTGTTCTCCCATAGGACAGCCTGCTGCCTGTTGTCTAGGTATGATTGGTACCACTGAATAGACAGTGTGTCTAGAGACAGGTTTTTGAGAATATTAATGAGTAAGTGGTGGTTAACCATATCGTTAGAATATTAATGAGTGAGTGGTGGTTAACCATATCGTGAGAATATCAATGAGTAAGTGGTGGTTAACCATATCATGAGAATATTAATGAGTAAGTGGTGGTTAACCATATCGTGAGAATATTAATGAGTAAGTGGCGGTTAACCAAACTGAAGGCTTTCGAAAGATCAGTGAAGAAGGCTGAGGATAAAGTGTCGTTGCGATTCTTATTACTACAGTCTGTGAATGATAAAAGAGCAGAGGTGGTGCTATGAAATGGTCTAAAACCATGTTGACAGTTGGCTCATAATTTTTTCCTATTAGGTGGTTTAACAGCTGCTTATGAATGCATTTCTCCATAATCTTTGCCAGTGGGGGTAATATGGCTATTGGTCTGTAATTTGATAGTTTGTTGCAGTTACCCCCCTTATGCAAGGGGATAATGTGTGAAATTTTCCAGACTGATGGGATAGTTCCTTTGGTTATAGTTCTATTAATCAGGGGGGAAATAGTGTAGGCTATGGCTTTTGCAGCTTTATTTAGATGTTCTGCGGGTAATAGGTCTACGGAGAGGGTGGTAGGTTTAAGCTTATGTAAAAGGGTGCAGACAAGGGATGTAGGGACAGGTTGAAAGTGAAATGATGGGGGTGTATTAGTAATGGAGGTGGTTGATGATGATGTATCAGGGGATCGCTGATTGGCCAGAGATTGAATGGTCTCTGTGAAAAAAGTGCTAAATTTATTGGCTATTTGATTGGGATTGTCATGATCAGAGCCTATAGAGAAATGAGAAGAACAGTCACAGCCACAAAAATATTGACATTTACAAACATATTCTAGCTGAAAAAGAGTCAGCGGATAGGCAGATTTTAACTAGTGTAAATTGTTCAGAGGTACACAATGATAGGTCTTGCTGTGGTGATCTGTAACAAAAAGTGTGGCTGTTCTTTCAAGCCTGCTCTAGTTTATGGTATTGAGATGACAGAAGACATGTAAGAAGATGTGGATAATATAAGATAGATGGAAAAAACATGAATTAATCCATGGGCAACCTTACATTAGACAACAAAAATGTTCTTTCTTACTTTATATAACTTGCCAAGTTTTTGATTAGGGGTCATCACCACACTCTATATGCTTGTAAAAATTTACCTGATTATTAATGATGGAGCCAAAAAGTCTAATAGAAATAAATTCTTCAACAGGTGAGAGGATAAGAGAGACTATGTATGGCTGACTGACTCATCATCAATATCTGTGTCAGTGGAAGAGTAAAATACAAAACAGAGGAGGTTATTGGGATACAACAGCATTAGTTAACTTAAGAAAAATCTGGATACAACCTCACTGCATTAACTCAATAGCATCTCCTGGCAGTCAGTTGACTAGTGTGACATTCATGATTATAAGCATGCTGGATTGCAATTGCCTTGAGCAGATTTAGCATTTCTTGTTTAAAGCATTTATGAATTATTGTGGCCTGAATCCAGGGTTAAGTATCTATCTCAGGCAACATTATTTGAAACTTTAACTGAAACTATCAAGGAGGACTTTTGGTAACACTGTCACACTCCTTATCTCTTGCCAGTTACCAAAAATGACTTATCAGGAGCATAAGCTTCACATAATACATCTCTAACCATGCAAACCCTCACCTACAGCAAAATGGTGGTTAAAAACGTCCAACAAAACATTCACTGCCCTTTTACTGGAAGTTTGAATGAAGGTGCAACAAACTGGAAGTTTGCATATAGGTTGAGATGCAATATAAACCATAAATATTTTACATGTCATTATGCCATTGTTCTTTGATGACAATAATCAGGATGCATAAACAATGAGTATCATGGTGGCTCAGTAGTTAAAATATCTGCCTCAGATTTCTAGGGACCATGTTCAGTACTGATCAATGCTCACGGACTGTGTGGAGTTTGGATGTTCTCTTTTTGTCTGCATGAATTTTTTATGAGTACTGTGGATTCCTCCCATCTCCCAAAAGCTGTTGGCAAAATGGATACTCAAAATGCCCATATGCACTGCATTTGCTTTCTCGATTGCAGCACAGATCATAACAGAAAAGGATCTATGATGACCAGTTCACTTTCCTGGTTAACAAATGAATAAATCAAAAGTACATTTTTTAAAATTTAAATGAAAGCTGCTTTCTAGCTGAAAAAGAGTCAGCAAACAATAACAAATCTATAAATCAAAAGTAAATTTTTAAAAATTTAAATGATCAACTTTAAGATAATGTCATGTTCTATTAAGGGGTGACTGATCACTTTGTTGTTGGTCTCTAACGAAATGCAGCATTCATAGCTGTTGTGTTAATGTTTCTCCTCCACTCCCTTCTACCTCTTATTAACAAAAAGACATACACTATGTGTGTGACACTGGAAAGAGATTAATGCAGAATAAAAATCAAGAAATGTGCTCTGTTTCAGCTGATGTGAAGTGGAAATGTGGTTTTACTTAGCATATATTGGTGTTAAAGCAGACTGCATACAGATATGGCAGTAAAAGCCTTACTGCATCAATATAAACTTTAAATGTGCAACATCAGGCAGTTCTCCAGTAAGACATAAAATGCTTTATTACATCTGAAAATACTGTCAGCATGGAGGCGACAGTGTGTCTGCAGCTCAAGATATTAATCTTAATCTTAATCTATTAATCTAAATCAGTTTCTATTCTAATCAATCATTCCATTCAAGAATCATATGCTCCTTCCTTGTGGATAAAATCCTATATCATAACAGTAGATAAAGAGGCAACGCTAACGAAATAAACTTTAGCCTACTGCCTTGCTGTCCGCTCTCTAAAACATTGAAAAAATGCATCCACAAACAACTGATACAGTACTTATTTCATGAAAACCTATTCACTCAGATTCAACGACTTCCAACCAGCACACAGTATAACAACTGCCCTTATATCCTCCCAGACACCATCATTAAGGCCAAGGATAACAATAGTCTCTTCCCTCTTTCTAGACCTCTCAGGGCTTTCAATACTGTCTCCCATTCCAAACCACTATCAAAAATGACTGCCTTAGGTCTACCCAACCAGTCAACTAGTTTACTAGCAATTTGTTTAATCATTGCCAGTCTGTTACATGGCTTTCTTCTTTCTCTCCTTTGCTTCCAGTGAACAGTGGGGTTTCATAAGGCTCCAACCTTCACCCCTTCTCTTAAGTATGTTATTACCAATCTTCACACATCTTTCCAATATACTTTTCTGATACAATTTTGCATGCAATGACACTCTTATTTGCTGAGCAGACAGTCTCCCTCACACCAAAAACTAGAAATGTTTTACAGATCAAAGAAATTTCTCAACAACTCGTCCAGAGCTACATTTGATAACTCATATCTCCTTCCTTCTTTACTCTGTGGTTTACCCATTCTAACCAATCTACAGGTCAATCTAACATGAAAATTAGAACTATGATTTGATAGTGTCTAGGTATGCAGCAAATCAGCCAAGCAGTTCTCATAACTGCATTGCACACAAATCCTTAAACTGGCTTGAGCTACCTCTCTATCTCATATTTATTTATTTATTTTATTTTACGTTTGTTGACCAGGATAGTCCGACTGGATACATGTCCATTTCAGCAGAGGCCCGGGTAGAAAAGCTCCAAGATAATAATACACATTGAACATTTAGTAAATGCTAGTTTCAAGCAGATTACAGTCATAAGCAATACCAGCATTTAGCACATATAGTACTTATTATAAAACACTATACAAAACATAATATTATTTTATTTATTTAACTTCTCCAGGTGCGCAAAATGATATACAACCCCTTAGCTTGTCCAACTGTTAGTTCTACTTTTAATCACTACCAACCTAACTGCCCTCTTCACTCCTCCAAAAAACAACTCCTTAGAATTCATAGACCTAAAAAGTCCACTGGATACTCTCCATACTCAAAGTAACCAACTGTTGGTACAATATCTAGATGGTCATTAGACTGATATCTATTGCTCACTTATGTAAACAATCACCAAAACACTTTCACACCCAATCCTGGCTCTGTACTTGCATCACACCAGACTGAAGGATCATCTTTTTCTTCTGGTCATCCTCTCTTCTTTTACTTCCTCTGTTACTCTTCCTCTTCCTCTCTTTTCCTCTCATTTCATGTCACTCTTCTCAGCTTCTATGCTGTCCACTGTCTTCCATCTCTTTTTAATAATGGCTCATCAAAAAGCCTAATCTTAGCTCTCTTCTGTAAACAAGCAATATCTCAAATTGTAAAAGTTATGGAAATGTAACAGTGTTAACCAGCTAGTTACAGAACATTGTAAATCCTTATAAATGTAAATATTGTATTGTTTCTTCTGCCCCCTCTTTTGTATTATGTAAATATTGCACTGTTTTTCTCTTCTTTCACCACATGTGTATTACAAATTGTGTATCACTGTACATGTATTAAATTCCCTATTATTGAAATTTTTCTCCCCAAGCCTCTGCTGAAAATGGGTTCTATGCCCAGTTGGACTTTCCCTGTAAACAATTGTTAAATAAAATTAATAAATAAATAAGGCAATGAGATGGAAGTAAGTCAGAGGGAAGCTGAACCAACATATGAGTGTGCAATGACATCTGCCTTTGAATGGCATATCATTGTTTGCTCTAGTATTTTGCACTTTATTAGTACAGCTTGACATTCTGAAAAGGCTCTCTTGCATTTGAGCACTAGTGGATCCGAGGTTAAGATCTCCACCTTAGTGCTTTTGGGGGTTCAGCCAGCCACTATCTTTGATGAGTTTGCATATTTTCCAATGTCTTTGCAGATTTTCTCTGGGTTTTCTCCTAACTCCCCAAACATGCTGGTTGACTGGCTGCTCAAATGTGCCCATGTGTACTGCATTGATCCTTGTACTTCTGGCATAGATTGTGGCTGAAAAGGTCCAATTTCTCTGACCTAGTTAACAAACAGATACAATAAATAAACCTATATAAACCAAAAGAAGCTCACTTGGGAAATAATTTTGCCTTAGACAGTTTTGCAAATGAATTACGATGACAGACGGCAACCCACCATAGCGGAAAGAATACGGCTTGGACTGAATAAAAACTTTAATAAAAGAAACTCAAAACCATTAGGAGTATACAACTAGGTTTAGCGCTTTCTTCTGCAACAATGCAGACTTCTTCAGAAAATAAAATAAAAATAACATTGTAACAATACACTCTTTTAAAACCTTTTTGGTGCCAAATATGCGCTTCACATATTTAAAGTGCTAATGCCTACTATCGTATACTGTCATTCAAAAAATTAAACAACCTTCCTTCAAATTCAATAAACATCACTCAATTCATTTCCAATAACATAAATAATTAATAAATATGTGTATATATCGCACTGGCTAGGGTAGTATATAAAAGCAGCCTTTTGATTGTTTATGGTGGGTCGTTTGCACATATCTCATGTGCCTCTGATACAAGAGGTTTGAGAAGTCACTCAGTGGAAGTTCCAGCTTGGCTGGAGTTTTCATTTAGTTTTTATTGTTTTTTCTGTGTGACCTTCTCACTATTTGTTTTATTTTGTTAGTTGGGATATTTTGAGTCACCCTAATGGTAATATTTATCATCTGTGTTTCTTATTTTTAGTCAAACACTCTGCTTGTGCTGTGCTGATGAGGTCATAACAAGGCCGAAATATGCATATCCACAGCTAGTGGGGTTTGGCTTTATTGGCCTGAAATTGTCCATTGCAATTACTTAAAAAAAATAAATCATGGGCATTGAGAATCGCCATATAGCTGAAACACCTGATGTTTATAACAGTCGTTTGCATATATCCCATGTGCCACTGGTACAAGAGGTTTAAGAGGTCACTCAGTGGAAGTTCTAGTTTGGCTGGAGTTTTCATTTAGTTTTTATTGTTTTTTCTGTGTGACCTTCTCACTCTTTGTTTTAGCCATTCTATACTGTGGAAGCCACCATTTTTGTTTTTAGCAATCCCAAACTTGCATATCTACAAATATCTCCTGTAAGCTTATTGTCTTGTTTAAAGGCTAGAAAGCTAAAATGCACAACTGTGAAATATAGTGCACTACTCTTGTTTGCCAAACATTACTTAAGGTGGACGAGTATAGACAAATAGTACTGTACCTAACTAGTTTCAACCATGAAGAAATCCTTACCTTTTTCTCTCTCTCCCAGTTAAACAAGCACATGTAACTTTTGCAGCAGTAGTCAGACTTATCATATCGCACTACCTAAAGAACTTGCACAGCTGAATTTCACCTGCAGTTGGCTAAAGTTCACAAGGAACAAATAACCAAGTTAAATCTATGTAAGACATCCTGCAAGACTCAAACTAATAATTTAAGTCTAGTGTGTATTGTTTTGTAGTATTGAATCTGCTGGAAGGATATACCCACCCCCACTTACCCACACTCACAGGCCTTTTACTGGTGTAGGTGAAGCTACATTAACACTTCAGCATACTTCTCTCTTATCAGTGTAATATATCCCTGGAAAGACATTGAAAAGCCCATAACCATAAAATTAGATGCTGTGACTCGAGACAAGTATTTAGAGTTCAGACACCATGTTTTTGTATACATGAACATCCCACCTCACTGACTGTTTATGGTGGTAAACCATTGGGGGGGTCTTCCCACTCCATTCGCTCTGCTCACTCTGCTCCCCTGCCCTTCCCCCATATCCCACCCTCCTCCAGCACCTCTACTCTTATCCTAAGCAAACCACTCCCTCTCATTCCTATCATTCAATTAAATACAACTCTACCTTGTCCACACCCACATTTCATGCACACCTTACGTTCTTTTATTTAGCCAAACTTATCTTCTCTCCCTTACATCCATCACCTTGAATTCACATGCCCTCTACTATAATTTTTTGCATCTTAATCTACTTTACCATCAAAATACAATCACCACCTCAAACTATTTTACATTAACTCCAGGCTTATCACCTTCTCTTCTGCTATACACACAAACTAGCATTGCACCATAATTTTACTACTGACCAATCACATCTCCCCTACCCATCCTTATCACAAACTGCAAGGTAAAACACCTAACCACATTATCAATGCCCACTCTGAAGTCAAAACATTTCCAGCCTTACCTTCAGCTGCACACATATCACATGATAACAATCTTTATTTACACCTGTACTACATTCAAACACACAGATCCCACTTTTACTATTTTTAATCCCACGATCACTGTTGACATGCTCCTCCTAACTTGCCCAGCCTCTTTACTCTTAATTCTCAACCTCCTACAGCTATATCTTCGCATACCCCCACACGCCAATACACATCAACAACCTCCTCTAACCCTCCCCCAATGAACAACACAGCTACTCACGTATCTCCTCCCAGCTTTTCCCCTATACCTTCCCATTTTATTCAAGCCACAGACTGGCCTCCTTACCTCCTATCAAACCACACTTGACACCAGTACCCTCACCTAGGAATAAAAAACACTTCCCATGGTACGCATTTCCTTATTACCTATTTACTCAAATGTGGAGACATACATCCTAACTCTGGCCCACCCTCTAATTCTAACCACAAGAGGAACCCCAAAGATTTAAACATACTTACACTTACCCTTAGAAGTATATGTAATAAAACAGCCCCACTGCATGCCTAGATTGATCAAAATAAACCTGACATACTAGCCCTTACTGAAACATGGGCTACACCCCAATGTAACAGATTCAGAAATAATACCTCCAAACTTTGCAATAACCAGAAGAGCTAGATCTAAAAAAATTCTATATACCTCTACACTCAACATTACACCCTACACCAGTAATATACCCATCTTTTCCACTGCTGACGTACTAATCCCCTTTTTGAATCTCAATATATCAAAAAGAATTTGCATAATATTAATATATATCCCAGCGAGTAACAATATACCAGTGCTGGAAAATATTTTATCCTGGACATCCCAAACAATAAACCTAGAAACAATAATCTTAGAAGACGTAACTATAGATTGGCAAACCATAGCTTCCGACTCCCCCACAAATAGTATACATCTGTATGTTTTTTCACAGCTTATCAGTGCTCCAACAAGATACAACAAAGATCTTACCTGCCAATCCACCTTAAACTGGATTTTAGTATCCCACCCTGCCAATTACCCCTCTTCTGGTACACTGTCTAGCTCCCTGAGTGATCTTCAACCAGCTTACTCCCTTAGAACAAACTCCCAACAACTAAGAATGTTTGTTTGTCTTTTGGCTTTTTCCCGGTAAGGGGTCGCCACAGTGGAACTCCGGTCCGCTAATGATTGGCAGTAGATTTTTTTTTTATGAAATGCCGAGGTGCCAACTCGATGCCCAACTTTCAACGAAGGCATGCCCATTTACACAAGCATGTCTTTCGAATGCTACCCAACAACTAAGAATACACACTATAAAATCAGTTAGGAACTAAACTAATTTTTGTCAGGATAAATTCAACAATCTCCTACAAGAAATAGACTGGACACCCCTTAAACAACTACCCTTTAATGATGCTGCACTATACTTTAATAACACCTTCCTTCACAAACTTAATAAACTAGCTCCCATTCATATGAAAAAATCAAAAAGAACTCATCACCATGGCTCTCTAAGGAAAACACCTGATGAGGCAAATGGACATACCCTGGTCAACCTGAAAACAAAATAAAACTGTACAAAATCATGTTCATTTCAAAACACTACATAACAAAGTGACAAAACTAATCAACAGAGATAAGAAGTCATATTATTCCCAGCTTCACCTCCAGCATAAAATCAACCCCAGTAAATATTGTCATCCCAGATCTTCTCTACTAAACCCTGGAAGAAATGGAGATAACACCCTATCACTTAATACCCCTCCATCATAAATAGCCAAAAACTTTAATAAGTATTTCATAAAATCAATTTCAGACCTACTAACTAACATCCCTAATGCTGGACCCCCCCTACCCTTCAACCTATTCAGACATCGACCTCAGGCCATCAACTTCTTTTAACCCTGTCATTACTAATCCCCCTACTCAACAAAATGTCATACAAACCCCATTCTAATTTCAGCCCATGACACCATTAAGAAACTGCTACAAATACTAAAACCCTGCTCTGCCTCAGCTGACAATCTCCCCCCATCCTACCTCAAACTGGCTGCTAACTCAGTATCCTTATAAATAGGCATTTATCTGAATCAGAAGTACCTAACATATGGAAACAATCTCAAATCACCCCCATCCACAAAGGAGGCAACTCTTTTGATCCATCCAATTTCCGTCCTACATCCATCTTGTCACCCATATCCAAAATTCTCGAGAGAGGTATCCATCAGCAGGTAATGCAATATCTATTGCAAGATAATCTTTTAACCAAAACCCAACATAGCTTCTGACCTAGTCACAGCACAGCTGCAACCCTATTATCTTTTACAGACACCATGAACAAGGCCAGAGATGCAAGATGCTATACAGCCTCAGTATTCCTTGATCTCTCCAAGGCCAGTGACACAGTGTCTCACCCCGTACTTTTGAACATGCTGTCTAACTTAGGCTTCTCACATAACACAGTAAAATGGTTTCAGAGATAGCTACCTCAAGGATCGCAAACAAGCAGTGAAATGGTACAACGAACTCTCACCATTTCTCCGCAACCCTACTGGAGTCCCCCAAGGCTCCAGCCTAGGACCCATACTCTTCAACATTTTCCCAAACAACCGTCACATTGCCTCTCACCCAGGAACCTCATTCAATACTCTGATGATTCCACCATAATCTGCACTGGTCAATCACTACCAGAACTACTCTCAAAAACTCAGCAGTCCTTTACTGCAGTTGAATCCTGGCTAAGAAATGCCCAACTGTTTCTTAATCCAAAGAAAACAAAACTAGTAATCTTATATCCCAAAAACACCTCCCCTGTCACTGATCATTTCAACATCCTTGCATCTGACAACACTGTCATAGAAATTGTGCAGGAAACCAAACTTCTAGGTGTTATCATTGACAATAAACTTTCATTTGACCCCCATATACAGCAAAATATAAAGAAAACCCATCAAAAACTGGGACTCTTATCTAGAAACAAACATTTATTTACTGCAACAACCAAACTAACCCTTGCAAAACCATTTTTACTTCCATCCCTTCTTTATGGTGCCCCTATCGTAACTAACTTACAAAATTCTACCCTAAGCAAGTTGGAACAATGCTACAAAAAGTTGCAAAGTTTGCCACAAATTCTAAATATAACACACATTACTGTAAATCACTCCTAGAATTAAACTGGCTTGAACTTCCCAACCAACTTGCCTTTATTCAGCTATCTACCTTGCACAACCTTATATTCAAGCCTACTGCGTGCCCTGCACTAGCCAATCAAGTCACACCTTACACACCAAATCGATCCCTATGATCAGAAGACAAAAAATATTTTAGCTATCTCAAAACCCACAAGAAAACCTGGTCACTCTCTGTATTCATACTCTGTCTCTATACTTTGGAATTCACTACCTCTAGCTACCAGGTCTATGCCTGGCCTAACCCATTTCAAAGCCTCTTTAAAAATAAAAAATCATCTCAAAAATACATGGATCTGCTCCTGCATAAACCCTGCTTAATGTTCAAGTCTTCCTCTTCTGTCACATTTCAATCCCTCACAGACTGCAAGATCCTAAAGCTCTTCTAACTCATTCTCTGCTTCTATACCATATCCTTAAGCTACTGCTCAGGCTTTATTGCTTCTATTCTTCTTAACTCTCTCATTATCTATCTGCATCACTAACTTTCTGGCTGCTATTTTCTGAACTGAAACTAACATTCTATTTTGCATGTACTATAACAGTCAATGTCACACATTGCACTACCTACGTACTTTTTTTTTGGACACTCTACATCGTGTATGATGAGAGTGACTATTATCATCTGTAATGTTTTAACTGTATAGAATTGTCTATATGTGTAGTAATATACTGCAACATCTTGTAGCAGTTTGTTCTTTCATTATTTTTTGTACAGTATTTCTAATATAATCTTTATTGTATTGGATTATACTGTATTTGTATTGTACTGTATGTGGAGCTTTTCTCCCCGGGCCTCTGCTGAAAACGGGTTCTGTAGACTCAGCTCGGTAAACAAATGTTAAATAAATAAATAAATAAACATTACAGTCTAGAGACAATCTGTTAAAACACAACACTCCTGGCTTTAAAATAACTTTACTGAAGAGGAAAATAATAAAACATCAGTAAATATAAGAAAATGGAAGTTTGTTTCCCTAAAGGGAACTTATCTGTTCAGGAAAGGAAAACACAAGCTGACCATCAATCCTAAAAAGCTTTAGCGAAGCATACTTTTCAGTGTCAGGAAAGCTCCAAAGGGTTTCACACCCAAACATTTCTTTTAGTCAGGTCATTTCAAGCTGCTTGATAGTTTGAGCATGTGGAAGGTGCCCTGAAGCTTTAGAAGCTGGCTGGCTATTATATCCTTGACAAGATATAACCTGTATAGCTAAGGCTAGTGCAACAGTGATTATGAAGATCATCAGGCATTCTTGCTTTACATCTTTAGTTAATTTTACTGCCCTGAAACAAATGGCCCTATTTGTATACAAAGCAATTGTTACTAAGTTTAAAAAGAAAAGATAAAATGCAGTCTGAAAACCTCAGAAGAATTAATGATGTTAACAGAGTTCAAACTTACTGATTTAAATGTTTGCTATAGGGCAAACTAAAAAGCATCAACGGCTGCTTGCACTTAGTTACAATATCTAGTAAGCAGAGCACATTTCTAATATTCTTCTCCATCTACCTAGGTTCTTTACAAATACAAGGGAGTACTGAGTTAATTCCACGAACTGGATAGGGGAATTACTTTGAATGACAAGATTGAAAGAGTCTAAAAGGAACAGGAACTAAATTCACATTTTGAAAAGGAAACAGGTCAACAAGATTTGAAATTTCTTGGTTTAAGTTTTAAAAATAGTGTTTAACTCTATGTTATATAGTAACATCTATGATGCTTCTTAATGTTTCCCAGTGTTTTAAATGTTGCTTACTAGCACTTCAATTCATATTTCCCCAACACAGTTTCTATGACTTTGGGAGACAGAGAATAGACTTCTAAAGTAATTTTTAGAGCAATAACAGATTTATATTGATATTATATTGAATTGATAAACTGTGTGCAGATTCTAAAATTTATTCTCAGACACAAAAGACAATAGATATATTTACAAAATCTTATGCAAAATAGATTGCTCCACAAAAGGGGTGCTAAGTTGTTCGAGTGACATCCAGGTAACTCCAGATACTGGAATCAAATTAGATTATATTGAAAATGAACTGTGCAAACTGGATCCATATAAAGCACAGGGAGGAGACAGAATTAGTAACAATTACCTGAGAACACTTCAGCAAGAACTTATGGTACCATTATATCTGTTATTTACTAGGTCGTATAAATATGGGGAGATTCTTGAAGATTGGAGACATGCACTAATTAAACCTTCTTTAAGGGAAAGGGAAGTAGGAGAAACCCTGAGTCATATAGACCCTCAAGTCCCCTTTCATGTTGTGGAAAAATAACGGAGAAGGTAATATTGGATAAGTTATTGTCAGAAATGGATAGGTTGGGACATGAAACCATACATCAGCATGCATATGTTGAAAACAGATCTATTACCACCTGTAACATGATGTTCTCTAGCAATATAATAACAGCTATGAATGAAAAATTGTGCTGTGATGTAATTTATATAGATTTAACTTCAGCATTTGACAGGGTCATACACAAAAGACTGATCAATAAATTAGTACAACTAGATATTGATGTACTCTTGATAAGATGAATAGCTGCATGGTTTACAAACAGGACATGGCAAGTACCATACAGCAACTGGGCAGCTGAAATACTTGGCTACAGTCAGGGTGTCCCACAGGGCTCTGTCTTATGCCCTTACTTGTTTAGATTGTATCTTTCAGGCCTAATTTATTTCATCTGAGGTGTTCTACAGTCTATATGCAGATAACCTAAAATTGGGTAAACTGATTACATGTGTTACTGATAAGGCATGTCTGCAAAATAACTTGACTAAATTGACCATTTGGGCACAGGAGAATAATATGCTGATAAATACATCAAAACTAAGCATATGAGATTTGGGAGACATTGATTGAAACTACGGACTCATTTAATGACTTGGGTATATGGGTAGATTCAGCTATGAGTTTTTCTAATCATGTCAACAAATTGGTTAATGACAGTTATAGAACTATAGGTTGTATAAAAAGATTTATAAAGTCTAGGAAATCAAAAATAATGAAGTCATCATTTGTTAGTAACATTAGACCCAAACTTGAGTATGGAATAACAATATGGAAACCCTATAAGAAAACAAGTAAACTGGAAAGAGTACAACGGAAATATACCAAGGACATCCATGGATGCGAAAATTTAAGTTATTATGAAAGACTAAAATATCTAAACTTGTACAGTGTCGCTTACAGATATCTAAGAAGAGATCTTATTTAGGTCTATAGGACATTTAGAGACAACTACCTCTGGGAATGTTTGGGGTTATCAAAAAGTACTAGAGAATCATCAGATAACCTATGTAGAAGATTCTGTAGGAATGAGAAGTGCACTAATTGGTTCTCTGACAGAGTAGCCGATGCATGGAACAGACTACCAAATTACACTAAAGCAAGTACTAGTTTAGATATTTTTAAGAACAGCCTGGACATTTATTATGGGATCAAGTGTTTTGGTATATTTGCAAGCTAGAAGGGCATTAATGCCTGTGCTTGAAATATTTGTATGTATGTATATGTATGCATGTATATGTTATAAAATATTAACTGATGGGCTCTAGTCTGCAAGGAAGTAATGAATGTTTTATTATTTCCCCACTGGTAAATATTCACTTAGTGGGGAATTCAATTACTTCATTGAATTAATACCAACCATTTCAATGTGATAGCTTTGCAATCCAGTGTCAAACAGTACTACAGTCCTGTTTACATTCACATTTCCAAATGCAGTGGTTCAGTCAATAATCTCAACATTCCAGACTTTACTACAACAGTTTTAACCTAGGGTTCTAACAAACCTTAACTAAAACATTAAATCCATATTCAATTTAGTATAATTTCAAACCTTTACGGCTAGCTGGATACATAACTAGTTAAATGCAGTCCATTACAACTGATACATTCGTAGACTGAAATAAAACAGTTGATGTTACCTGTCTGTCCATACTCGGGTAGTAACCAACATTCTTTTGATAATTACAATATCCAAATTGGAAAAATATTTTTTGTCCTTTAGTCATAAAAAGTAATTGAACTGTTTCTATCATTGTTGACTAATTGTTACAATTCACCTCCACCTTGACAGTTATGAGTATACGTAACAGCACTACGTAGTGGAGTCTGCATTTAAAGCAACAGTACTGTACTTAATAAGCTCCACTATAACCTATTCCACACGAACACCCAAAGCCTGGATAGCGGCATGGTCAATTAAACCCGTAGCAGTCAGGTGTTCTAAAGTGTTTCACATGTTAAAATAAAATCCTATGCCAATGTTAAAAACTTTTAAACTACCAAATATATTAAAAATGTTAAAAATGTACATAAATACCCCTTCAACTACACATAAACATGTGACTGCACATAAGTAAATATGTCCTACAAAATTAACAGTTTCATTTCAACCATAGTGATATAGAAAATGTTCAAAAATGTCAAGAAATAATATAAATATGTTTGCTGAATAAATGTATTGGACCTAGTCCCCAATCCCTAAGAAAGGTGTCCCCTCAGCTATTGATCTCCGTCATCTTGCTAGACTTTTCAGTTTTAATATACATTTGATTGAATAATATTCATTCAGTCCAGGGTACTGGCAGGCTCTGGTCCGTATTTGCCACATTAATTTTAATTTTTCCAACATCAAAGAACTATGATCTCCTCTCATCTCATCCACCTTAATTGAGTCTATAGCTCTAAATTTAAATGAATGTGTAGGACAGTCTAGGGTATGTTTAGCAATTGCGCTGTCCTGTTCCAAGGTTCAGGTGCTATAAAGATGTTCATACACCCTTTCCTTAAATTTCCAGTCTGTTTTCCCTATGTAGAAAACAGAGCAATTCTGGCAGCACACCAGATAAACCACACCTTTTGTATTACAATCAAATCTCTGTGGGTTCATATAATCCACCCCTCTGATGTTGAATCTTTCCCCTATGTCCATGTACGGACAATATGTACATCTACCACATTTGGTCATACCTACTTTTACTATCCTTTACCTATTTTCTTTCTTTTTTGATAATAAACACTTAAGGTTGTTACCCCTTCTAAACACTACTTTAGGGGGGGGGTCTTTCAGTTTACAGGTCAATACATCATCTGATCTAATAATCTCCGAGTTTTTGTAGATGATCTCTCTGATGTTATAACCATCCAAGCTGAACTTCGTGATTAGGTTGACCCCAACCAAAGAAGCTTTTTCTGTGATTTTATCACTAATTTGGGAGGCCTGTTGACCTAATTCCTGTATGTCAAACAGGATGGGTTGGTAAAGACCTCTCGATCTTTTTCCCTTTTACCTCCTCGGTTAGTTCCCTGATCAGTTGGGTGGGATATCCTCTTTTGGAGAACATGTTTCCTAACCTATCCCATTCTCGTGAAAAATCATCTTCCCTAGTCACCATGTGGGCAGCCATGACTAATTGTCCATTTACTACAGACTTACTTTGGACCAAAGGGTGGCAGCTAGTAAAATGAAGGAAGGCATTAGAATGTGTCTTTTCTGTAGATGTTTTGAAAAATAGCTGTTTTTATGAAAGTCCTTACTCAATAAGACATCCATATAGGCAATGTTAGTTTCATTATATGTGAAAGTAAATTTTAAAAATGAAGTTGTATTATTAAAGTAGGACACTAGATTTTCCGCCTCTTTCACTTTCCCATCTATCAGTATAAAAATGTCGTCCAGGTACCTAGTATAAAATTGGATTTTATTTATAATATTAGGGACCTTGAACACAAATTCCCTCTCCCAATATGCCATGATCAAATTAGCAAAGCTAGCCCCGCATGGTGACCCCATGGCTATGCCTGTTGTTTGGGCATAGAATTTTCCACCAAATGTAATGTAGTTGTTTGATAAAACTAGTTCTACCATTTCTGCCAATAGACTAATTTCATCATTAGATGCTCCTAGCTCATGTAGTAGCAATCTAAGCCATTCAATCCCTTCCACATGTGGGATAGACATGTAAAGATCCTTCACGTCAATTGTCAAGAAGTTCAGATTATGTCTGAACTTCAACTTTTGGATGTTAGCTAAAAATGACCAGGAAGCATTGCATTTGGAAATGTGAATGTAAACAGGATTGCAGTACTGTTTGACACTGAATTGCAAAGCTATCACATCTAAATGGTTGGTATTAATTCAATGAATTAATTGAAGGAGTGTTAATTAGACATTGGGTAGGGTATTTAAAGAGTTGCTTTACACTTGAAACGTTGTCTGAGGAAGTCTCACTACCAGTGAGACGAAAAGCACTTTACGTTATTTTTCCTGTTTGCTGTTTTTAAATAAAAAACTGTTCGTATTGTGGACTTAGCTACTTACTACGCCTTGGCTTTTTGTGGGCTTGTGCTTGGCTGCTGGGACCTTGATTTTGCTGCAGTAAGGAGTTTTTGGTTTGGCTTGTGCTTTTACCCTGTTTGTTTTTTAAAGAGAAAACATCCCCAAAACTGCTAATGCAACATTCCACGAAAATGCAGTTAAGAAAAAGAAATGTACTAAATAAAATGCAGAATGTAAAATATCACAATAATAAAATATAATTTTAACGAATATTAGCCCTTCTTTTAAGCTCACTGGGAAATAGAAACAGTGTCATTCAAACCCGGAAAACTGCAGGCATCAAAGTGTAACTGGCTAGACATGCTGGGCTGTGTGCTGGTTTTAGACAGTTTACATTTTTGGTTTTAGAGCAAGTTAAGATTGATGTTTTTCCTGGTGACTGGCAGAATTTTTTACTGCAGAGGTAAATGTTTTGGCAGTTACACTTTGAGTTGCCTAGCAGTTTTGGGGATGTTTTCTCTTTAATTTGAGGAGGGGTTTAGCAGTTGTTTGGCACCTCTTTTATACATAAAAGGATTTCCTTTTTACTGTTCTTGGTTCTGATGATGTCACTTTGTGATGAAAGTGCTTAACTGACCATTTATTCTTGTGCTACAGTGAATAAAGTGTTTTGGATTGCTCTTTGGACTATTCCACGTTCATTTTTTGTTATTTTAACCTTGCATTTTGTCAAATAAAATGTACTCTTACATATCACAAAAACGTGCATGGTTACCGTCCATAGCTGAGTTCACAAACTGCAATTCAAAAATTTGTCACGCTGAACATAAGCCAAGCTTCTTGAATCAAATTACACAGGTATTCATTACTCCATTAGTGGTGGACTGACTTGTTAGCATTATACATAAAAAGCACATATGCTGATAATCTAAAATCAGGTTCGATTTCAACGTCAGTTATGACAAATTCAGATTACAAGAAACATGTAATCTGTGTGTTCCACTTCTGAGTTCCACAGACATGAGAATAATTAGTAAAGAACAATGAGTCTTGATTTACACAAGTACCAATATCCTATCAGTTCAGCTGGTGTGCCCAGCTATTTAAGAGTTTGCCTGATGCTGATTAAACATGAATGCCAGCATGTCTTCTATTATCAGTCCTCTATGCTTAAAACTCAGTATATCGATAAAAAGGATTCTAGCCTGTTTTGCTTTCTCCATTGTTGTGAGCTATAATTACTTGCTAAAATCAGAATGGGTCTATAAAATAGTATACAGCTTTCTCTTTTTGTGGGTTCCCCCAATCACCCACAGCATCATGCTCTTCTCCCTGGCTTCCACACTTGCCTGTCCCTGAAATCCCCAGTGAATCTTTGCCAGGTACTCTTCACATGACCCTTCACTGAGTACTTCCCCCTCCTCTTTGGAAAGTTGACCTCAAGGGTACTCATTGTTTTAGGACACGGAAGCAAGGAATCCAACAGGGAATAACAAGCAAGGAGACTGTCAGACATCATTCTTATGAAGGTTGATTAATACTTCTAGCTGTGGAGAAGGCAAGTACAATGACATCAGAATGTTGTTGTGACCCCATAGTGTTACATTGAAATGTTCTGCATGGCTACTGTTCCATAACAGAGGTCACACAGGCATCAGATTTCCTCAACATACTTTCCTGGATAGGAGAGGTGGCCATTATCCACTTCATCCTATCTCCTGGCCAGTCCTACTGGTGACAGTGAGTTTGTCCTGGACTCAGGTTGCCAGAAGCACAAATGTTTGCCCTGCCTCTATGCCATCAGGCTTGGCTTCTTTGGTATAGAAATTCTACAGGTGCTAACAAATTTGTCAGAAGAGTGTTGAAGCACTTATGGAACATGCCTGGACTATAACCAAAGGCTAACCACTTCACTACTTCTTCCTAAGGGATGAGAAGTCTCCACAGTTAAACAATATGTTGGCCTATTAAATTTAAGTGGTCTAAATGTAAAATATGTGTTTCCTGAAGAGCAGAAAGGTCCTCATAATTTTTCAGTTTTAAACATTTTTGTTTTCTTAACTGGGTCATATATAAGCTCATTGTGTGGTTATATAATCACAGTGTATTGTTCATTCATTAATTTAATCGTTTATAATAAGTTCATTCATTTATGATATGATCACCTGTTTCATTTAATACATGGTCACAGACAACCAGATCCAGTCCCAGAAACTAACCCTAAATGGTGCATCACTCCAATCACAAGACATGCATGATCTTCCACGTGTGCACATACACATGCATAAACATACACATACATATGCACACACACACACACACAGACACCCACACACACACAAAAACACACACACACACACCTGCTGCACCCACAAGGCATACAGACCTATGGACATTTTAAATACAACACATCTTTGGAATGTGGAAAGAAACCCAGAGCACCTGGTGAAAATCCATGCAAACAAAAGAAGAATGTGCAGACTCTGTATCAAAGGCTCTCACCTGAAAACTGAACTGGAAAACCAAGAGCTGTGAGGTGGCAGGTAACTGTATAAATTATCTTGTTTATGCTGTTAGTGTTATTTCTAATATAATGTCTAAAGCATATGAATATGATTTTAAACTAAAGTCCACTGCCAAAGACTGCTTCATTTTTAATGTATAATGAATGGGTCTTCATTTTTAATGTATAATGAATGGGTCTGGGTAGTTGAAAAACTTTAAGCACATGTCTAGAGGGTTACAGGAAGGGAGATAATATAAAAGATTAATTGATATAAGATTTCAAATTGAAAGATTAACTTGAGAAATAAATAACAGCTATATTCAAAGATAATGAAGAAAACGTAGTTGTATTGCTGAAGGCTCCGAGCATAAATGTAGAAATGTAGTAGGAAAAAATTCTCGGTTCCACCACAGCTGTAAAAATGTTAAAAGCAGACTTTAATCTTCAGTAAAAACAACAAAAACAGGAGCACAGTAAAATTACTGTATGCAAACTAATGAGGTTCCATTGGTTATGACTATGTGTCTGGAACATTGATTGGTTTATTCTTTCTTTAAATCTAGGGTGAGCACAGCCAAGACACATGATCTGATGAAGGCTAGAAGTCGAAAGTGCTTATCCAGGAATTTTACTGTGCTCCTGTTTTTGTTGTTTTTACTGAAGATTAAAGTCTATTTTTAACATTTTTACAGCTGTGGTGGAACCAAGGATTTTTTCCTACTACATATGCAAAGATAATGTTGTTGCAAAGATGTAAACTCCTTCCCAAGGTCGTTAGAATCATAAAGATTCTCAGATTACTGGGGGAATTATCTCTAAAGAACAGTATGTGGTAAAGTGGATGAAGATAGTCACAACCTGATATATTATTATACTATTTCAATATGAAGACATGGGTTACTTAATATCACTGACATTGTTAATATTATCTTCTAATTATGAAAACGAAAGTCACAGCAGAATTAATAAATCAAACACTATTAACTGCATGTAATATTCTTTTCTAACTTAAGAAATCATATAATTGTTAATTGTATTTCTTGTGTTGGATTAGTTAAAATGTATAAAAAAATAGCCACCTCAACAATTGATAAGAGAATGAGTACATTCATTTTAGAGTTGCTTATACAACCTGCGTATGCTTTGTAACATTATTTAATTTCCTAAAATGAGGTATCATGGTGCTGATGATTTAAATATGTTATACACTCTGTTCCTCATTAATGTAAAACATATAGAAAGGGCTGTATGCAATTTATTTGCACAGCAGAATCAACGGAATTTATAACAGAGAATTTTGTGGTGGGATCTCTATCACCCCTCGAAAAAAAAGTTCAAGCACTAGTAACCATGGCAACTTCAAAAATGTGTGAAGCTAATATTATCTCAACAGATTTAAATGTTATTTCTTGCTCAGACCATCCGTAAGACAACTAGTGTCAATAATACATTTCTGGTATAATTCTACAATATGGGATATTATGTCTTTCTGGGCATAAAGGGCTTCTCTTCAACTTACCACTTTTTAATATAGATTTCTTGTGGGAATTACGATAACTAATTTAAGTTGCAGGTATAATGTACATTTACTGACTACATAAGCATTAATACTGAACAGGTTGTTAATTTGTAAGGCCTTATATACTTGGGAGCTGTCTTTCTAGCTGTCCAATGATGGAGCAGTAATGACTCCATTTTAATACATGGACCTTGCTTTGACTTAACCCTCTCCACTACAGTGCCAGCAGTCATCACCAGGTTCAAACAGCCCTTTAATGACAGATCTCAGTTTTGATGACCTCTAAAACCTCCTAAGTGGTAAGACTGTATTTCACACCTTGCAGTATTATACAAAGCTACAGTTTGTGTTGCAATGGAAGGGAGCAGTGCAGTCAACATAACTCAACTTGACTAACTTCCTCATGTAGAGATACAGTAGCTAAATACAGAAAAAAGGCTACTGTTAGTTGATTCAAGCCATGTGAATTGTGATACAGTTATTTAATTATGAGGAAGAGATTTGTTTCTAAAAGAAATGGCAACTGTATCACAGCCAGTTTTGGGGGAATTTTAAAGATCCTGACTATCTTACACAGCTTAGCAGCTATTTTAGATGTTTTTGACTATGAAGCTGAAGTTGACTTATAACTTTCAAAACATTTTAGAAGGTAAAATATAGAGGTGGGACTTTCAAATTTCAGTCTAGAAGTATTATAATTTGTCTAGATTTTTCTTAGAAGAGGAATCCCTTGGTATTTAAAAAAATCATAATTTATATTCTCTGCAAAACTAATGCAACTAAAAATTCTGTGGATTTTTCATTATTATCAGATTGTAATTAATGGGGGAATCTGTATGAGTCAAATAGAAATTCTAATCAGAAGACAATAAGAATGTTTTGTTTTCCTCTTTTTCGATTTAGCATCAGAAACAAAATAAACATTAATTCATCATTATTGAATATAATACCCTGTTTGGCATGTATCTGTCCAGACACATGCAACTAGAACCACCACAGAGATACCTTACTAAAAGGATACAAAGCCTAAACAACATGTGTTACATGAATCGACTCAAAGCCCTATCACTATAGTTGGTATCCTACAGACTGCAAAGAGGTGACCTGTGTCTGGCATAAAAGGCATCCTCCAAACTAATACTGATAAATTTACTGCACATCAGCAAGTCAAATGGCATAAGAAATACTCAGACTAGGGATCTAAACCTCTTCTGTAACATCAACAGAACATCACATCATCACAGGGTGGTGGAATTGTCACATATTAGTTATGTCATACGTTGGTGTTCATCTGCCTCCACTAACAGCTGCTGTTGCAGTTATGGGGCATTTCACCATGGAACAGGGCATGCCTGATGTTGAAGTTGCATCAGTGACTGACTACAATAACAGCTTTACAGCAGCACAGTTCTGCTGTCAGCAACAATGACAGTGGAGGATACACTACTACCAAAGTCCAGGGACACAGTTCTCCTGCCTGTAGATTTCTCACTCCAATACAACCCATGAAAGGAGAGGTCATGCCTGGTAGACCTATTTTGAAGGCATAGAGACAGGGGGAGGGAGAAGCAGGCCAGGACCCATCAATGTCCTTGCCTTCCAATCACTTCCTGATATGGGTGCCACAATGCACATTTCACAATGGTTGCAAAGGGTAGTCATCCAGACAGATGCAGATGCCACTGTCATGACAGAGATGATAACTATACTATGTAGACTGCATGATGAGTACGCAGCACCCCCTCCCTAAACTGCATACCCCCTCCATCTCCTGAACATATCACATACTTCCCAACTTTCAATACATGGTCCACCTCCCTGGCACTCTTGGTGCACCTGAGTGCTTCCACTGTTTCTCTGTACTAGGCTGATGTTGCTCCCATCTCCATGACTCATATGCCTCCATTCTGGGTATATCCAACAGGTTAGGCAGGACATGTTCATGTACTGCTACCTCTGCCACACCACCCACTAGTGAGGTACCTAGTGAAGTACAGTGTAGGTGCTCATGACATTGTAGAGGACACAGCAATCTACCACATGCAAAGGAAAGGCAGTTGTGGTATTGTGGCTTGTCATCATTCCCTAGCAGTGGGTATTGGTGCCAGTACCATTCTGACTGGTGAAGACTATGGTCTGCATTCTTCTCACATGATGTTCCAAATCACCTATTGCGCATACTCACACACACACAATGCAGCTGCATCTGCAAGAGCTATGTCCCTTGGCACACATTATGAACACTTTCCTTGTACTGCTGGACCCTCACTGCTCTCAAGAAGCACCACTCCCTCCCTAAACTGCATGCCCAACCCTCCCCCCATCTCCTGAACATATCACACACTCCCATTCACATTCCAGACAAACCTTCCCCTCATCTCAGTGTGCATTGCTGATTTCTGTCACTGTGCCCCTCCACACCTGTGCATATGATGACTACTGTTCCCCGTCTCACAGCTATGCTATATATGTAGGCAATATCTAATGCAGAGATAGCCAGTCAATGGACTGTAAAGCATAGACTGGGCACAGTCTTGCGGTAAGTTCATTAACCAATATCATATGGATAACCTTTAGGCTTAAATCTACTGTACATTTCTTTAACAAATGCAACAACACTTTTTTTTAAATCGTGTTCCTTTACAAGTTCATAAATTGGCCATAAAGAGTGCTGTGCCTAAAATGCACAAGGTACTAACAATCACAACCTAGTACAATATCCTTCACCATTAGTCTA